>NC_067241.1:6167500-6467500 GCF_019924925.1 Ctenopharyngodon idella | reverse complement strand
TGGGGCCCATCAACTGTTTGATTACCCATATTTTTCAAAATATATTCTTCTGTGTTCACCAGAAGAAAGAAATTCATACAGGGTTGGAACAACTTGAGGGTGAGTAAATGATGACATTTACTATCATCTACTATCATTTACTATCCCTTTAATTATTTTGAAAAATACATAAATGGTAAAAAATATAGATTTTTCCTTTGCTTTATTGCCTAGAAATAGGCTAAAGTCACATTTGCAGCTTCATTTACCCTAGGAAGCATTTTAAACCAGACCTTTATACCTCAGTATTTTCCTTACTGCTCACAGCACAGATATCTATTGCCTTGTCAGTATGTTGGGAATCCATTTCCTCTAAATGAATCTACCAGCCGGGTTAAGAGACTATAAGCCGCAATTCTCAAAGGTAAATCCCTCTCAACACCGCCTGGGATGTTCTGAAACATGTCATCTCATTTCATTGAGATTTGTCTCTTTTGTTCTTCAGCCTCCCCTCCCCCTTCGTGGAAGGCTGTCAGTCACTGCACTGATGGATATATTCACTTACGTTATCTGGTAAATGAGAGGATGAGCACAGGTAGAAACAGACGGGCAGAGCTCAGCCCACACCACTAACACACTATAAAGCCTTCGAATACTGTGCGGACCGGCTCTGATAACAAGCCTTTCCTGTCACACATGCAACCCACTCAAAATGGCCCCCTTGCATTCTTAACACCCCCCCCCCCCCCCCCCCCCCTCCCCCATCGAATGGTTTACAATGTGCTCAGCCTATTAAATATCTTTATTCCGCCTGCTGCATTGAACAGATAAACGCAACAAGATCAATAACGGCACCAGGCAAAACAAATAAATAAAAGATGATGTGCACTAAGAAGGCTGGAACGGAATCGCTCTCCTTTTGTTAGTAGTAGCTTTTAGCCTCCTCAGCCCACGCTACGTGAATTCATCCCTGGAATATTGAAGCGTTCAGATAAACATTTATCTCCATGCAGTTTTAGCACTACAGAGACACAAAGACTTCTAGCATCTCCAGATCTGCGCTTAGAGCGATGACACACACACAGGCTGCTATCCTCGCCATGGTGTGAGAGTGTTTGTGCCACGCTCCAGAAGCTGTGTGTTCAGATATGGCTGCCGGGTAACTGCGAGGCTCAACCCCATCGTCAACACACACGAGTGTTGCTTATGAATTTAGCGAACTGGAGACAAGATGGTGGAGTTGCCCTTGCTTGTTAATGCACGACTTGTGTTTTTAACACGCGGCATGGCCTTTGTTTATGAGCCTGGAAGTGTGAATGAATCATGGGTTCAGGAATCTGTTATGACTTTTGAATCCAGCTTTCTGATAAGCCATTTTTTTAACATCCTATTTGCTAACTCCTTATTGAGTTTAGCTGTAAAATAAATGTATTTGTATTTTTGCATTATATTAATGATAATGTATGATTTATGACCTGAGAGCTGTTTGATTTCTGCTTTTAAAATTTCAAATTCCTTTTAAGTCAACCGTTTTACAGTTTTAAATTGCTCTTAAAAGTCAACATGAAATGGCATTTGTGACCAGTTGATTGGATCATAAAAAGTAGGCGGTCCTTAACTGAATTTAGCCAGACTTGAATGTGAAATAGCTACTTGGATATTGGTTATCTAATTATCTTATGGCCTTGGTGATGTCATAAGAAATGCAATTTAATAAATTGCTCTGCCTCTGATGACATCACCTAGGTCATTAGACCTTAATTATTTGTAGGTTAAAGTCAACATGACATGGCATTCGTGAGCTGTTTTAGTTTTTACAGTGACTTTGTTTTGACTGAAACAGTACATTCAATGAGGAAAAAAATGAATAGTGAGACCTGGAAGTTGATTGGATTGTGAAAAGTGGCATGTCCCAACACAAATTTAACCAGACTTGAATGCAAAATTGCTTGTCGGCTGTTTGTTAACATTATCTAATAGACAGTTTTGATTTCATGTTGACTTGAAACCACAGCAACCCCATCACATAATCTCAAGCTGAACAGTGCAGGTCTAGGTAGCACAAAAACCGGCTTGGGTCCCAGTGTAAAATGGATTTGTAGTGTGAAATAGCAATGTAATGTAATGAGTGTTTTGAATGGAGCGGTGGCTGGCACCTCAGAGTCTGACAGAGGGTGATCCAAGCAGCCGAGCACAGCCCTCTTTGTGTTCTCAACACATTTGAACTATCAAAGAATGCTTGTCTTCAAACTGGAGGCTCATTCTTCTGTGTAAATAAGATTCTTATCTAGCAAACAGCTCGAACACTCCCTTTCTTTTAAACAGACATCAGGTTTTTTTCCCCCCCCAAATAACTCACAGTAATTTTGAAGTCGGTACAGCACGGCACTGAAGTATTTTCCATTTCAAGAGCGCCTCAGATTGTCTCTCTGCGGAGAAGCGGGTGGAACAAGAGGGTGATCTTTTCATCCCCCGCACTCTACAAATGTTTGGCAGATTGACCGCAGAGGAAGGAAGTATGTGTGCGTGTATGTGCGTCTCCTTAGCTAAAGCTGCTTTCTCTTGTTGGGGCTGTGCAGTGTGAATGTTTTTGTTAAGGAGACGAAGGTTCATGACCTGGCCATACCACCAGTCACATTTAATTTAAACACAGAGGCCCTCTGCTCAGCTTCAGTTTAGAGGAGGAAAAGTTACATCATTTTTGTGTAATTTAGGATACCTTTTGCATCGTATCAGCTTCACATTGTCTCTTGTGTTTGGTTATTGTTTTCTTCTCTACAAAAAACCCTGCCATCACATAATTGTTAGAACAATACTGACCTTCTTTCTCAGACTCCCCTTGATGTTTATTCTGGAAAGGGCGGACTGTCCTGCATTCAAAAGCCCTTTAATCCTATTACTTGCATTCCAGTTGTGTTTCACAAAGGGAAACAGATTTTTTGAGAAATTAAGATAATTGAGATCATATCTGACAGTCTAGATGATGTTGGTAACACTCTTGTTTGTTATCCTCACAGATTGTGTGTACATAGAGAGCCGACGGCCGAACACGCCCTACTTCATCTGTAGCATTCAGGACTTCAAGCTGGTGAGTTGACTTGGCTTTTCCTTCCCCTCATCTGTCCAGATCAAGGCTCCCTCTCCGCCAGCCCTTATGTAACCGTCTTGCCATTGTGTTTCATTTGTTGTCTTTTTCTATATGTCAGATCAAACAAGGGGTTTGATGTGGGTAATTGATTTGATTAATTTCAGTATAGTTTTGCAATGAAGATGGCCAGTTGCTGTTGATGTCCAGGAGCGGTTCTGCTACATTGTTGAAAATTAAGTTTCATACCTTCAGATTTTCCTGTACACTTGGTTAACCAGGCTTATGTGTTTTTTTGGAAATGAATTGTGCTGACAGTTGGCTTTTTTTCTACTTTTAATGCCTGTGTTTTTTACTCTATAGGAAAATCAGCCTGCAACACTGAGATTTACAAGTTTAATTAGCTTGTGTGAAGCGGAGCACCAGATATTCTCTACAAAGCCTCGTCTAGCTCACACATGTTTACGTTGTAGCGCCAGCTTGGTTTTACATGCCGTTAATTGATCCATTAAAAAAAGCGAGAGAAAGGGAAAGAAAAACTCCTTTAGCAGATTGTAGTTCTTGCCACTTGATCCACTGTTTGCTGACACTTTTTATATAGATTATTAATTGGCTACCTAAAAAGTTTGAATCTTCAAAGGACACATTGATCAGAGAGCAAAATCACCTCAGATTAAATCTGCTTTATTAGGCCAATATATTTCTGTGATTTATTTCCCCCAGCAACCGCAGACAGCTGCATTTTTTATTTTATTTTTTTTTTCTTCCTTCCATGGGTGCCACATTTGATGGTCACAATGTTGAGATAACGTTATGTCACAAGTAAATAAGCATATTATGGCTTTTCTGATGGCTATTTCCCCACAGCAGGACACAATTAGCCAAGAGGTCCTTCGGCTTGCCTGCCACCCCCCTTTGTAGAGTGTGTGGAGGAAGACCCATGAGGCTTTGTTAATGGTACTGAACAGCTAAGGTGCTGATGGGAGGGGGTGGACACAGGGCAGGCTGGCTTATGACAGCCGCTGGAGCTGAAGTGGGGGGTTCAGGGCTGGCTGGGTGAGTGAGAAGGCTGTGCAGAGGAAGGGAGGGTAGGTAGGGGAGAGCGTGCCAGAGCCCGGGCATCCAAGCAGCCTGTAATCGGATTGCTTGGAAGAATGCTGAGGGCAGCAGAATCTTGCTCTTGCCAAGAATAACATATAGTGTGTTTTGTGATTATCTTCACCTTGATTAAGTGCAAGATATAGAGGTCTTTGTCTGATGGCTGTAAATGTCACAAGACTTTACTGGTCCTCCTTTCTAGCGTTTACTGCCTTAATCCATCTAATTACTGCCTTAATCCATGTTGTTTGCCATGAAGTTGATTGGATACTGGTTTGTCTTGTACATTATGGACTAGTTGTCCATCGGATGGCTCACGTTTTTGGGTAGTGAGTGTCATATTGTTGAGTAGCCAATTAGTGAGGTCAACTAGGAGTCTTATTAATGTATCTCTCTCTCTCTCTCTCTCTCTCTTTCTCTATATATATATATATATAATATATATATATATATATATATATATATATATATATATAACACACACACACACACTAATACATACAGTAGTCAACATTTGAAGTGGATCAAAATCTTTCATCAAAGTTGTCCTTCTTAGGACAACTTTTTTGACCCACCTAATGTTGACTACTGTATATCTGAAAATACTTGTAATTACTAGGGATGTGTGAGACAAGCCGACTAGTCAATTAAACGATAGTGCTGCTGCTAGTCGACTTGGAAAATACTAGTTTACAATTTTCATTTTTGCACATTTAATGTTTTACTTTATATTTTTACAAAGGCTACGTTTAAATTACCGTCATGTTAATGTTACATCTTGAAATTAATATATTATTGAGTGTATATCTACAGCAAAACAAAATAATTTAGTTTTCTCTGGTGCTCGTGGGGGGTTCAGAGAAATGTTTACTCTGAAAATGAGGTGAGGGAGGTTTTTGAAAGCTTACACAAAACTTTTCTGTTTCCGTCTGTCATGTCAAACTAGTAGGCTATTACAGTTAAGCTTGCTTAGGCTTGTTATACTACCCGTTATAAGAGACAATACGGTGTGAAAATTTATATCGAATTAAAGGATAAACATTATGAATGAAACTTACTTTACATTTGAACAGTTGCTATAGCAACATCCTAACGATAAGAAAATACGATAAAATAATGTATAGTTGTCAGTACACGTCAAGCTTTTCTTGCGATTTTGCCGCCCGTCATGTGTACAGATGCTTTTCATACACGAGAAGCACGTTCAAACCACGTAAATACCTTAACGCGCAGACTTATGCGGACTAACTTTTATTTGAGGAAGTCTGTTTGTAATAGGCTATTAGGTTTGAACTTGTTGGTCCTGTGTTGCCTATTGACTTAGTTGATTTGAATAAATATAGTATGTCTATAATGGCTAATGTTGCTTAAGTGAACTCTCAAGTTTAATACAATGATCATAATGCAAGGCAAGATGTCGCATATCACTTAGCAGCATTCAGTATGGGATTTGACTATTCATAGTTTAAGTGTTCTTTCAAATGGATCTCATATATAGGCTATCTCCAGGGGTGGGGTTAGACTAGTCGACTGGTCAGTTGCAAAATTTCTGTTTAAACGGTTATGAAATTAGTCGTTGCGCACATCCATAGTAATTACTAAAAGTAATTGTGTGTGTGTGTGTGTGTGTGTGTGTGTGTGTGTGTATGTGTGTGTGTGTGTGTGTGTATATATATATATATATAAAATACTCTGTGTTTTTATTTTTGCAGATTGGCCAATTTTGCACATTCTTAGTAAATGCACTGCTTTTGTTTATCATCATGTGGAATATGTGTGTTTCATGGCTGTGGCAATGTTCAGTTCAGTTGAAACAAGTGTAATGGATGTGCAGCTACAGCTCTGACGCTCACCTCTGAGCGCCTGCTGTCACCCCTCTCCTCTTAATTGGGATGCGAGCATCTGTCCACTGAAATGGTAGAAAAGCCTTAAGGTCAATTGCCTTGACCCCCCTCATTGACATCCCTTCTCATGCATTCTCTTCCTTTCTTAGCTTTTAACGCTGGGTTGTTTCATTCACTTGCATTGAGCAGGGCAGAAAGGGATAGCGAGCCATAATTGTAAATGAGGATATCGGAAAGGTTCCAGCATTAGCGGATTTACAGAGTGGTTCTACATAATAAAGTGAATTCATTACATGCGTAACAATCATGGCTCTCTGGAGAACAGGTTTCTGCGGTTGTCTCGCAGTCCGCTTTAGCAGTATTTTTGCTATCGTGTGTTCGAGAGCTTCTGTTTCTTGCAGCGTCACGTGAGCCTCTCTCTCAGCGACCCTCTTCTGCCGCGAGGTGAGGAAATTGCCTCGCTTCTGGCAAAACAACCTCATTAATATGGTTCTCCTCTAGTCTTAAGGGTTGAACAACGTCACCCCGTGTACTTTATCTAATGACCTGGGAATCCAGTTAGCACCGCAGAGAAAACCTGCATGCTGCAATCAATCCCTCCGCCCACTTTGCACGATGAGATCTTTTTGTGGTATATGTGTGTGCGTGCTTGTATCTTGATGTACACACACCCACAGACCTTCACACTGTCAGAGAGATGTTTCCACCCTTCACTCAGTCTAAATTAGACTATTAATTGACACGCTTTTCACTCAACCTTTTCCTTTCCCTCTCAATCATATTGATATTCTGAATGAGCCTCCTGCTTAAACGGGCTTAAAGATGTACAAAGACAGGTGCCTCCACCCTTGTTTGTGAGCACACACGGTCACCCCCTCATACACACACTGTGATTAAGGAACAGCTGACTGAACTCCCCTCAGCTTGTGTAAACATTTATGTGGTAAAGACAGAATAAAAAAGATTAGCTAGGGGGAAAAGGGGTGGGAATATTGTAAGTTGCTGCCATGTGTATCTCTTCTGTCCATCTCGCCATCTTTTACGTTCACACAAGCGCACACTTGCCTTAGTAGGAATGAAAGCCCTGTGTATTTGAGTGTTTGTGTGTGTACACAACTGCAATTATGTTTATTGCAACATTTATAATTTTAAAAAAGATTTCTATTTTAAATAAATGCTGTTCTATTGAACTTTTTATTCATCATAAAATCCTGTGGGGAAAATAACACTTTCCACAAAAGTATAAGTTTTTTTTTTTTTTTTTTTTTTTTTTTTTTACATCATTGATATGCTTCTTGAGAACCGAATCAGTGTATGATAATGGTTTCTGGAGGATCATGTGACACTGAAGACTAGAGTAAGCCTGCTGAAAATTCAGCTTTACCATCACATATATACATAAAATAAATAAATATTTGTATATATATATATATATATATATATAATATTTTTTTTTTTGTACCGTCGCTTTTCTTATTCGATTACGTCATTCTCAAATGTTCATGGAATTGTAGTACACAGTCTTGTACCTTGTCTTTTTCCATATTTCTTATACCTCTTTTTTGCTTCAAACTTTGTAATGTTGTGATTTAATTCAGAGCTGGTTGGTTTTGATCTCTTTATTGAAGAGTCTTTTGAAATCTTTATGGAGAAAATGAATGGGAGGAAACTGTTATAGCTGAACCAGAATAATTTGTGTTTTTGTGTGTTTCGAGCTAAAACAGCAAATCATTTATGATACCATAGTAAGATTTTATTGGTTTTGAAGTTTTGAAGATTTGTCTTTCTCAAGTAGAGACGAGCTGTACTTGTATCCCCTACAATACTGGACTTTCCTTCAGCTCAGGTATGATAATGGCCTGCTGTTAGCCCAGCACCATTTTGTGTGTCTAAAAGCCAGCGGTGCATACTGATTTCAAGGACACGGACAGCCTCTGTGTATTTATTTTACGGCCACAGCCCATTAGTGCCGTGCGTAAGACATACGCTGTATTAATGTGATGAGGGTGACACATTCGGTTAAGTATCTGTTGCTAATAGGAAAAGCAGCTATGCAGTGAGTACTGTTGACACTCTATTGGCTGGAAACAGCCTTGAGACGTTGTCGGCTTTGAGGAGAAGAGGTGAGACAGAAAGAGAAAGATCTCTCAGGGGTTGCTCAGACACAAAGACAATTCAGCACCGAATCGATCATAAACAGCGTAAGCATTTATCCTCGAGTCAATCACAGTCTCCAGCTCTACCCTCTTTGTCTCTGTCTGCCTCCCTCACTTGTTCCTCCTGTTAATTTGGGCCGGCTGCATATGCCCGATGACTGACACTGTTGTTGTCGGTGTGTGTTGCCGTGGCACCCTTCCCCCATCCCCGTGGCTAAACTAATTTGCTGATATTGGCCAGCTCAGCTGCAGCACAGCGCTGCTTCTAATGGAGTGATTGCTGCTTGCCTCTGGGGGCTCGGCCGCAGGCAGAAATGCCCTGCTCTTCTCGCTGTATTGGTGCTTATGGACATTTAATTAGGTGTGATGTACAATACAATTATCAAAAAGAACTCATGATTTCCAATGAAGCACAGCAGTAGGATGGAGTAAGAAGAAAGGCTGTTATTCGCTGTGTTCCGTTAGGCTATTTTTAAAGCAATTTAAAAATTTTAGCTCAAATGAAAGTGTGTGTGTGTGTAATGCAAATGAAAGTTAAGTCATACAGGTTTGGAAAGACATGGTGTAAATGACTATTTTCATTTTTGGGTGAACTGTCCCTTTAAGAAGCTTTGAATAGAAGCACTTCATATGTGAATAAACTCATATGTGCATAAAGCATAAATTTACAAGTTGTTCGGGTTGAGGAGGTTTTTCTGGAGATTTGCCCAAATGCGCATTAATGTGATTATCATATTTAACATATTTTCACATATTTTGATCATTTGGGTATGTCTTTTTGATAATCTGCACAATGCAGCAATGTTTTGCAATCTCTAGTCAAATTTTTTAGAAAAACCCAGCTATTTATACATGAAATCACAAACAGGCTTTTTATTCAAACATCTTGAGGTTGTTTTTCTATGTAGCATGTAAGTACGAGATCTTGAAGATTTGGGTTTAAAATGCCCATTTTTAACAGTTTTCTAAATGTATATATTTTTTTTGTAGCTAATTTATTCGGTTATATTACTACTGTCAGCTCTGTTAAACACATTTAACCATTTTTCGTCTTTCGGCCTGCTGAAGCTCCATTATTCCACACATTGTTTGCTCGTTGAGCTGAGCTATACATAGACCCCTAATGATTCACTTGAAACAATAGCTTGGTGGATGGCAAGGACACCGCAGTCTGAACTAGCCCTGCATTGGCCCAAGCATCTGCACTCTAGCTGTGAAATCGCAATTAACAGACTATTGATTATTGGCAATGCGGATATTGTTGATTAGAGCGTGCGGTTGGAGTGTTTGATAAGCCCACTGCCAGCCCATCCTAATGCATTGGATCCTGCCTTCATGGGATGCAAATAAACTCCCAGTGTAATTCACCCCTGATGGTTTTTGTGCTTATCTCTGCACCCTCAAAAGCTAATGATTCAAAGCCTTAATTAAAACGCTTTCATGAAGATGCAAATATATGTGCATACATGCATGAATGATCATAAAAGTGGGTTTAGGAAGAGATGCGTATGCGCAATGCCCCTGTGCATATTTCTCCAACCCGTAAAGTTGCCCACTCGCCACAAAACAATGAATGTTAACGCTTAGTCTGATTTAAAAAAATAAAAAAATAATAATAATAATAATCAGTGAAAATACTCTTACAAACACCTTTGTCCTTGCAAACAGGAAATAGATTGAATGTAACATTAAAGGAATTAGTTCATCCAATATAATGAAAATTGTCATTATTCACTCACCCTCATGTCGTTCAAACCTTGTATGACTTTCGACTATGCAACACAGTTTTATTAATACAATGAGGGTCAATGGCATACAAATTCATTGTATGCACAATAGGGATGTAACGATGCATCCGGAATCGGTTGAAAATCGATTAAAATATGTGACGATTCAAGTCGGTTGAGATGCTAAATGAATCGCAATACATTTGGGGGTGGGGGTTTATATATAAATGTATATCTGAGGAGAGCTGACGGGGTTCAGAAAAGTTTAGATTGTATTTTCTTTTCATCTTACTTCCGTACAATGCATTTTAAAATAATTTTTATAAGCGTGCAGCAGTGCTTTGTTTACAGCGGTAACCATGGAAGCGCTGTATTGCCTCTGTTCCAATAAGCACCACCTGCTGTCAAGACAGTGAATTTGCATTCTCATGCAGCCCGTTTGCTCTTATGAAGTTTTATGTAGCATCATTTTACAAAGCTAAAGTCTGAACATTCTGTTTTTGCTTCAAATGTTAAAAAGTATACAATCTAATTTAAATTAAAAACTGCTCATGCATGCAGCATCTTTGAGGGATCGTGATTAAAATGCAGTAGTTGCCTCTAATTTTAAATGGCTACAGATAGATCAGCCTGTAATAGAGCAAATAAACATCTTGTTCATGTACTCATATGAGGAGATTTCTTTTATTTGTATTATTCATTTATTTATTTGATTTAGGATTTGTTTTAAAATTTCAATAACCTTTTTTTTATAAAGATTTCAGTTTCACAAAGATGTTGCATTTTGTCTGAGAAATAATAGACACTTTCTTATTTAAATCTCATTTTGTTAAAAAAAAAAAAATCGTGAGAAAATCGTATTGTGAAACCAGTATCGTGAATCGTATCGCATCGTGAGTTGAGTGAATCGTTACATCCCTAATGCACAATAAAAAAAAAATAATAATACTGAGACATTCCCAAATATTTTTGTTCCACAGAAGAAAGTCACACAGTTTTGGAACAACATGAGGGTTGAGTAAATGATGAGAATTATTTTTGGATGCCCTGTCCCTCTAAAAATGTGATGATGGCCTGTGTCTCTATTAAATGCCCTCTGCAGCTCTGATTAAATCCTCATCCGGCCTGGGGGTGGGAGGTGCGTAGGTTGCCTCATCAGGAACCCCCCTCACCCCCCCACAAGCTCCAGCATTTTGAAATGCAATTATGGATCAGTGAGCAGCGCCATCAGTCGCAGTTCTTGTTAATATTTATTGAGCGGAGCGGCAGCCGCTGCCATCTTTACATCAGGGAGCCTGCAGTCATTAAGAGGCTCTGTGTGGACAGGGGTGGCTATGCTTTTTCTATCTCTCCCAGCGTTACACTCGACGTGTTCGCCCTCCCCCCGCCCGTCACTCCTCTGCCCGCTCAGCCGCTGAAAATGAGCCGACGCATTTGCATGTATAAATATGTAAAGGTGCGTTTCTCACAAGTGGCCCCCAGGTTTTTGTTGTGCCGTTATTGTGTGCGGCTCTGAAAAGCACCTCTGGCAGTGGGCTCTGCTGGCAGCTAGAGAGCCTCTGCTGCACCTCTGCTCGGGTGCGCGTGATTGAAATATCCCTGCTTGCACTTTGTCTGCAGGGTAGCGTGTTTAGAGTAGGGCAGAAATACAGAGCGGCTACAGGTTTAGCAGCGAGTGTCGGGCGCTGAGGGAGCCCTGTAGGAGGGGGAGCACTTTTTGTCAAGCAAGCAGGATGACATCACACTCAATGCTAAATTCAGCAGCAGAAGCAGCAACATGCTAAAACATGCGTTTTCCCCATTGGCCTTTTTGAATTAAATGGGGGGGGCTGTAATGGTAGTCAAATAGTCTTTTTATTTCCCGCCATATTTTTTGAGCAAATTGTTTTTTGGTGAATTGGCTTTTCATTGTTCTGATGTTGCGCCCCCACCCCGAATTATTCATTGGCGCAGTTTATTTCGGCAAACCTGAGTGTAAAGCCCTTTAAGCGCCGGGCCTGTGTAAGTAAATCTGCTGTGAAATGCTGCAAGTTAATGGCCGTTTTGATTAATGTTCTTGAATGAAGTGTGTGACTCGTTTTTTTTCTCCCTCCCTCCTGTACACTTGAAATTCCACTAAAAGAAGCATTAATGCTGCTGGTGGTAATGACATTAGGTACTTAGCACTGTGCAAAATACACATAGCCCATGCTGCACTGCTTCCAAATGGGCATCTCTCCAAAACCAATTGAAGCTCTGTTTGTATCAGTTTGTTTTTAGGTGCTTTTTTTTGAAAAACACGTTTTCTAGTTCATCTCCAAAATGAAGCTATTTAGGCAAAAGAACAAACCAAATCATTACATAATTGATAGGGTTGTCACAATACTAATTTAAGTAGTCGATACCAATACCAGTGAAATTTCACGGTTCTTGATACCAATTTCAGTACGACAGGAAAAACTAATTTGGTATTGAATGGGCTCCTTTTATTTAAAGGTTTTTCTTGATTCATATCAGCAGTGTAAAGGCAGACCTGTGGCAATTTAATGCACAGATCTGATAATTGGACAATCTTATTTTAATTTTATTTTGCGTTTTAGTTGATTTGTTTTGTTGTATGTTTATGTATGTGTGTGTGCATATGCAATCAGCTTCATACTAAAATATCAGTGCTTTTGCATTCTACCTTGATAGTAGCCAAATAAGATAAAGAAAGAGAGAATAGTCAACTCGTGTTATCACCAATTTGAAAAAGATCAAGAACCTTATTATTTTTTTTTCTAGATCACACCTCCCTCTCTTTCTTTCCCTCTTTTGCCTTTAACAGCGCTGTGCTTTCAGTAAACGCTACTATGGAAACCAGTTGTGTGGCCAAGGGGAAAGAAAGGGATAGAGGGAGGAGGAAGAGCAAGAACAAGGGGTAAAATCAAAATGGAGGTGTGTGGGGTCAACAATGGGGTATGGGGTGGTGATTACATTGCCAGATGGAGCCGAGAGACCGCGAGGCTGGAGATAACATTTTCATAAGACACCTGAAAGCACAATCAATAGCAGATCCTTGACAGCGAGACTAAATTATTAAACAGAGCCTTTCTCACCACGTTTCATTATCGCGGCTTTCCCTTCCCGGACTACCGCCGTTGCTTTGCTGGTGGCGAGGTGGGTATTTGTCAAGTATTTTTATGCATTAGAAATCATTTGGGTCTCGGTGGAACGGCTATGTTAATTTCGTTCTCCTCATCTTGGATTGCCGGAATCTGCCGCAGAGACACAATGCCGTTTTTTGGCACATCACAGGCAAATTCCCTCTTCTGATGTCTTCACTAGCATCTGAAGCTGGGAACGCTGAGCCCTGGCATTCAACCCAACTGTTTCATCTTAAAAAAGGAAAGGCAGGCTTCTCTATTTCGTCCGCTTTGATGTCAAAGAGAAAAAAAATGACAGAAAAATACCAACACGAAGGGAATGTTTACACTTTCCCAATCACACTGTGATAAAACAACTATTGTACTAGTGTAATCCTCAGCATTTTAATTACAATTGAAAACTTGATGTATTCCTTGATGTTGATGGCCTTGATGTTTTTTTTTTTTTTTTTTTTTTTTTTTTTTCTCTCTCACAACAATTATAGATGAAATTGAAATTATTTCCCCCCCAACCAAACAACACTATTGTTTTTATTCCCCAGTTAGATTTCCTGTTCTTGTTAACTAAAACATTGTAATAGATATTTGCCTCCAAGTAATTTGCTTCATGTTGTCTATCAGCCAAGTGTGTTACGCAGTCTTTGCGCGGCCAATATTTATTGCAACAATACTGTTCTCCAAACACATGTGCTTGGCCTGGCTGCAGTGTAATTGGATCCTTCCCGACACAACTAGCGGTCCTCTCTCTGACTCGCAGCACCTTACGCCGCTTCCTTCTCATCTGTCTTTTTTCCTCTCCTTTTCTTCCCCGCATTTCTAGAGTGTCTCGGCACTGCTTCTCAGTTCACCGAGTGTAATTTCCAGCTTGTCCAAAGTGTGACATGCCAATAAAAAAAGCTGTGGAAGTGGAGATTTACAGTGGTATCGAGTTCACATGCTTCCATCGGGTGGCTCTCTCCATTAAAGAACACATGTTGCAAATTAGCTCTTGCTGAAGAAGAAAAAAAACCTCTAGAGGGAGAGTGGGAGGGCTTTTTGGCCTGGGGAGGATAGGAAATATAAGGCGCTAGAAAATTCCACAGTCCTCCATCTTCACGCCCCTCATGTTATTCATTCCCCTTCCTTTCTGTATGCGTTCTCCCTCTTGTTTCATCACAATTGCTTCAAAGATGTCTGTTTTATGCTAAGTAGTGTTTGTGTGAATGCTTGAGAGGTGATTTTAGCATCTTTTTTTTTTATGTTGTCGTTTTACCTGTAGGCTAATTGTCACACATATCAGACATGTTTCAGAGATTGTTTTTGTGAACGTGCGAAACTGTTGAAGAGGATGACTGTATTTAGGTGGAGTATTTTACATTAAGAACATTTATATGCAGTTATAATCGAGCTACGACGTGTTTTTGCTCACAGTCTTTGCCTGCATAAATATTAGGGCTGGGTAAAATAATTCTCAAATATAACCGATTCTCATTTTTATGAACCGATATCGATCTTTAAATCCCAAAAAATCTTTTGGTCTATGCTATTTTCAGTTGATGAATGAACAGAACATTGTAGCATGCGTCCCATCTAATAAATCACAATAAGCTTAGTGCTTTGTTACTTTTGATATAAAACTGTGCACGTGAACTGATCATCTCTTTTGCTTTGCTACTAGTTACAGCAGGAATAAACATGAATGAACATCAGAAGGTATGTTAAAAGGTACAGTACAACTGAAATCCGTATCATGTCTCATGTAATCGCGCAATGAGTGTTTCAACCGTGGAAAGACATCAGTAAAACAGCTTGTAAACGATGCCATGTATTGTTACATTTACCTCAGAATCTAGACTCCCTGTATAGTTTACAACAGTGGTTCTCAAGCACGTTCCTGAAGCCCCCCCAGCACTGCACATGTTGCATCTCTCCTTTGTCTGACACACCCATTTCAGGTCTTTGAGTCTCTACTAATGAGCTAATGACCTGAATCAGGTGTGTTTGATTGTGAGAACCACTGGTTTATTTTGCCATGTACTGTACCTGATATATATCCAATTTTATCGATATCGAATAGAATCGAATTCAAATAAAATTGAAAGTTTGTAAATCGAAATCGTTAAACCTGTTAACCCCAAATTATACTTTAATTTTGAAGTGAATGCTTAGCGTACAGCTGAATGCACAGAGTATACTCCATTTGACACAGTCGCTTGACACATGCGTGTTAGAAAGCTTCATCTTTGTGAAGTGTCTTTTGTAAAATTCTCTCCAGATGTTATGAACGATTTAAAATAAATAAATAAATAAAAAATCATTGTACTTGTTTTAACATAGTTGCATGTTATCTCTTAACTCCCTCAAGTGCTTTTGTCTTGAGTTGCTCCATCTCTTCAGTTTCTTTTTTGATTGTGAAACAACCCAGGATAGTGTTACCACCTTTCAGACAAACTAATAAAAAAAAAAAAAAAAAAAAGTTGCGTGTGGTTAGAAAAATCTGGCTAAGCAAGTGTACTACGCACTGTACACATACCTTTATGTACATGAAAAAATGTTGTATACTTTTATTGTTAACTGCACATTTCCCAAAGAGAATACCCCGTTGCTGTCTCTTTGTCTCACAGCTGAACCCACATTGTCTTTATTTTCCAAATCTGTTTATTTGTCAAAATTAATTCACAAGTTAGTTGTGGCAGATTCCAACAGAAGCGCGATACCAGAAGAGCCAGATACGGATTCCTATCATGGATAGAATTTTTTATTCCTTTTCTTCTATTTTTCTCTTCACCGTGTTCCTCATGCCAGAACGAAGTTCATAAATAGCGCTTGATACTTCAGCCGTGTGCTGAGACCAGACTCATCTGCACTCTGGAAAGAACAATGCAGAGTGCAATGAAGCGCTCGAGCTCTCTCAGCCTCTAACCTTGGGCTATTGAACTTAACATCCCATTTATAGATTGCCGTTATGCCTGAGCCATTTGTAGCAGAATAGCTCTTTATAGCTTTAAGAAAAAGTAATGAGATAGAGAGAGAAAGAGCACCAGATCATTTTCTGCACACTTACATGTTGAGAATGTTTGTTTTCTTTTCTCTTTCTCCTTTTTTGGAAAAGGCTCTGCCGCTGCCTGGTGGTACTGATAAATGTGCGCCTGTGGGCATGCTAGAAGACGAGGCCATGCTCTCCATTTATAATGTCCTTCGTGTGCCGGACACACATGTCCGAGACTGTTCCATGCTGATGAGGAGATGCACAAAACTGCTGAAGATGAAATGGGCTGATTTAATGTGTAGACCTGCCTGGAAGGTGATCTGGAGTGTGTGTGACTAGCTGAGACAGATTAAGACCCCAGTCTGACTTTGTGTGTTTCCCTGGTGTGACACACATGCTCTTTGACATTCCCAGTGCCACTCAGAAATATGTGAGCTGCATAGCCGCGTGATGCTCCGACACAATATCTGTCCTCGGTTCGTCTCTCACAGGTGAAGTGTTTTTTCCTCCTACTTTGGTCTTGAACCGTCTGTTCCTTTGGCCTGATGTTTTAGGAGTGAACAGGTTGAGCTTGGTCACATGTTAGGAAATGCCAACCAAGCACAATGCAAGACCTGGATTAGCTGCTGATATAGAGAAAAGCCGAGGTGGTTTTGTTGCTAGGTGAACCCTGCAACTTTTCTTTACCCAAATTTAAAATTTTTTTTTTTTTTTTTTTTAGGATTTTATTTTGCTGAATGGACTAAAATGTATTTTAGACCATGAACTGATTGCCTTTCATCTAATCAGTTGAGCAAATGTTATGTCACCTAATTAATATTCATGATGATATTTTTTGATGTCACCCAATTTATGAAGGCTCAAGGCATTAATAGGGCTTTTCACACTGCGCTTAACCCCGGGTTATTGTTGTTTTAAACACCGCTTTTAACCCTGGTTAATGGAACATTTCACACCGCTTCTTACCTGGTGTTATGAAACCCTGCTTTGGAGCTGTTGCGGTGTTAACCCCACATTGCAGTGCCAAACATGTACAGTGTGAGAAAATGCGGTGTTAGAATGTTACAGCCAGACGCTTAGCACCAGACAACCAATTACGTACTCATATTTGCCTGCTTTGGAGTCATGGAAACACTGCGCATTGTATATAAACAGTAAACTCAGCATTTGAGAGGAAAAATGTCAAATGCTGACAGCAAATGCGACAATTTGAGTGATTCAGAGACCATTTCATTCTTACCTTTTTATAGTCCGAAATGTCCATTTAGTATAAACTCGATATTACAGTCAGCAATACGAGGATGCGCACTGCTAGAGCTATGTAAACAGGTCACGTGCTGCATTTATCCAATCAATGACATTGACACCGCAAATGTCCAAATAAGAACGTTAACCCAGGATTTAGGAATGTACAATCTGAAACATCAGTTTATGAAAACCCAGGGTTAATTGTTAACCCCGGGTAAATTATGAGCAGTGTGAAACATGAAGATAACCCAGGATTCTGTTTACCCAGGGTTTAGAAGTTTAGAAACTATTTCAAGTGTGAAAAGCCCTAATATGACCTACATTTCTTAGTTTGGTCTGAACTGTTTCTATAAGGCACCATATGTTATGATATTGTCTTAGAATATGTTGCGTTGTGAAATATATATTGCCAAATATTATGCGTTGCATTGTAAGTTATTCATCCACAACCCTGTTATTTTGTAGGCTGCTTAAGTTTCGTATCTCTTAAATCAGTCTATTTATGACAACCTGTAGTGAACATATTTACATGCATATTTACAAAAATAATGGAAACTGAGATTAACTGCTTTAATTAGAGGCAGTTGGTGTGAATGTCGGTGACGCATTAAAAATGGTGCTAAAAATGGAACGGCTCTTTAATATATATATATATATTTTTTTTTTTTTCCCTCTCCTTTTGCCTTTCCAAGGTCGATTCAGAGTGATAGTGGCAGAGACGCCTTTGTAACATCTCTGTGCAACACATCATCCAGGCAGGTTCAGAGCGCAGGGGAGGCCTCTATCTGTGTGTGTGTCACACTAAAGCAAAGGCAGAGCTTATGGTGCTGTATAAAGGCCAATTGATTATAGGCACCGCTGGGGCAGCAGGACAGGCTGATGGTGAAGTGTTTGAAGAACCGAGGCGCTGGCCAATATCTCAGAAGCCGGGAAACCCTCGCTGAGATGTTCTGAGCAGTGGGCCAATTTAGTATTTAAAAGGTGAGCTCTCTTTTAGCGGCATGGGAAGTTGAAAGGGCTGGTGCTGGCTGCCCAGCTTGCTTCAGTGTGGAAAGGCTGGCCGCTACAGCTGCTTGCTCGCTGTAATTAAGTGTGAACTGTTTGCCGCCACAAATGGCATTTAAATGCCAAGTGGTAGCCAGAGCAGGCGTAATATCAGGGGTTTATGGCTTCAACCTTGCCTTTTCTCTCTCTCTCTCTTTTTTTTTTTTTTTTTTTTTTTTTTCTCTACTCTTTTTCCCACAACGGCTGGATGGATGGAAGGGATTTAGTGTATATAAAGGTTTACGAAGAAGGAGGGGAATATAGAGAGGAGTGAGTGGAAGTGGTTTGCGCTCTACAGTCTCTCGTGATCTGGGCCATCGACACACTGTAACGATCATAAGCCAGTGCTGTCAAACCGCTCTCACCGGCAGCCATTAGAGAACTGTGTGTGGGAGGTTGACATTTAAGCATGAAAATTTAAAGAATTACAGGCAAGACGTGAGAATTATATCATGCAGTCGCACATATTCTTGGCAAATACCGTCTTTGTTATAAGACGTGACCGATTTATACGCTGTAGCATACAAATCATGCCAGTCACCATATGTAATATCACATCATGCATTTCATGTAGTAAAAGCAATCTCTGACATAGGCTACTTAATTTTACGAGATGATGTTGTTCTTCATTTGCCCAGAGAGAATTACTACATCAGAAGACATCCAAATAATTTTGTTTTTTTGAAAAGTTTCTTGTGTCCACCAAGGCTGGATTTGGGATTGATCAAATATACAGTAAAATCAGTAATATTGTGAAATATTACATTTAAAATAACTGGGTTTTTTTTTATATATATTTTAAAATGTATTTTTTCCTGTGGTTGCAATGCTTCATTTTCAGCAGCCATTACTCCAGTCTTCAGTGTCACATGATCCCTCAGAAATCATTCTAATATGCTGATTTGGTGCTTAAGAAACATTTCTTATTGTTATCAAAGTTGAAAAGTTGTGCTGCTTAATATTCTTGTGGAAACTTGTCTTTTTTTTTGATGGATTCTTTGATGAATGGAGTTATATTACACATAAAAATTATAAAGTTTTGTCACTTTTGATCAATTTAATGCATCATTGCTGGAATGATTTTATTTTTGTTTTTGTTTTTTTTAACTGACCCCAAACTTTTGAATAGAAGTGTAATATAATGCACAGTAAAACCAGGAATGTCTACTAAAGTAAATGCAGTCAATTTTGATGTCATCATGGCTTCATTTTATACTTCCATTATACATGCTTTGCCTATATTGTGCATGCTTATAGTCCTAAAAGGAAATATTTTTATATTTTTAGCTTTAAAATTATAGTTTGTTTTTTTTGTTTTTTTCTCTCTCTCTCTCCGTAATGCACGTCTACCACCTGTGTGCAGGAGACCGAGTTTGAGCATGCACTCTTTTTCATGAAAATCGCACAGAAATGCAGGTCTAATTAGAGAGCTGTATTATGGGTAATGGCAGTGCTAGTGCATTAGGGCAGAGTGTGAGCTGTTAGATCAGACTCATTGTGAAGAGCCTGTGAGCTGGATTAGATGAGTGATGAGAATGATATTTTCTGTCTTGATGCTGCTTTCTTGATGGCTTTCCCAGAATGCAGTCCTTTTAAAAATGGTAAAATTGTTGCAAAAGTAAGATGGTAATAAGAAAAACAGCAGACACCAATTGCCCACTGGCTGTCACTGCAGCCAATAAGCAATAGAGAGCAGGAGCTCTGGGCTTTTGCACTCTCCTTGTGGAGCGTTTCGACGTGGGGCTTGACAGCGTGTAATCACTCACACACACACTTCGTGTAGGTTTCATGCGTGTTTGTTTGCTTCTAGGAGAGCCGGCTGGTCAATACTTCAGGGCTGCAATCAGGGGAGGCTCTGCAATCAATATCATCACAGTAGGCTGGAAAATGTCCTCCGTGCACGCAGCACTCTACGCAGGCAAAGAGAGAGAGAAAAGGAGGACGGGAAAAAATATAGCAAGAAAGAAAAACAAATGCAGGGAGGGGCAGTGCAAATGGTTGTAAATCTCAGCAGGCTTGCAAACAAACAGTGCTTTTCAGTCATCATACACAAAACGGCTCTGATAGCGATTTATCACCTCATCGTCTCTCTCTGCCTCTCCGCCACTGGCTGTTTCGGGCTGTCAATCATCCAGCTTGAAGCTCATTGGATAGTATGTGAGTGGGCGAACCTTGTGCAAAAGGCTGGAGGGATAATTTACCGACCGCTGCACTAATGATGCTGAGCTGGGTGCCATCAATAACCACACCCCCCCCCCTCACACACACTCTCAGACTGAAGACCACATTGAGCTGTCACCCCCACTTTGTGTCGTCCTTCATCTCGGCAGACGTTAACACACACAGACGTTTCTCTTCTTCTTTTCGTTCTAATCTAGTACAGAGTCTTGATTTGACATTACTTCGGCAGTGGAGGCCGATACCTCGCTCTGCCAATTGAGATATCAGTTTACTCCAAATGTACTACAGTACCTTGATGAAAATGTCAAATGGCTGATGTCTCTGCAGCCCTCCCCCGACCATATGCTCATATTTTAGTGCATGGGAAATTGTCTGCACGGTTGCACGTACGCCTGTGTGTGTTTGTGAGCGCGCTCCTGCCCATTACATCTAATTAGATTGACCTCAGCTCTTATCTGGCAGGACTGTGTAGGCACTCTAAAACAAAGAACGGACTTGGTGGCTGCTGGTAGAGATGTGTTTGCTTTTGTTGTAAGTGAGTAAGGGTTGAAATACAGCTGAAAGATGCATACTGGGAAGGCGACCGTGGGCTGAGTGTCAGCCGTGACCCTTCAACTCCAGCTGCCTTTCTCCTCATCCCTGTGAGAGAGATTCATTTCTTCTTCTCCTTGATGCAGAGCTGAAGCCTGTGTGCCAGACTCGACAAGGAGATCTGCATTGTTTCTTCTTTGTCGCCATGGAGTTGTGCGCATGCGTGATCCCACGTGTGTGTGTGTGTGTGTTTGTACGTGGTGCGCGTGTGTAATTAAAGAGGACGGAGGGATTGGAGAAGGCAGATGATCTCTCCTCATGCCTGTAGTGCAGGGCTCCTGTGGCAGATTGACAGTCTGGAGCACAGATAAGCAGCTTCCTGTGGCGCTCCTCTTTATTTCTCCCCCTCCGCCCCGTAGGGAGCTGTTTCAGCCATGCACACATGCTCATTAAAATCTAAACGTATAGAGAATGAGGCTACACATGCGCCTGTCTGTCTACATGACGAAGTGCGTTGTCATTCAGATGTATATCCTGTATCTGTGTTGTGTTTGTATGAATATTCGTCAGCGGTAATTTCCCTCGGCCACCGGGTACCGCACCGCCCGTCGAGCCAGAGGGCGGTGCTCCAGCTGGCATGTCGCAGGCCAGTTAGTTTTCCGTCTGTCCCCACACACACAAGCTCCCTGACTCATCCTAAGGACCTTGCGCCATGGTCCTTCTAGATTGTTGAGCGTTTGCCCACCTTTTAGGATGCGTGAGTTGGATCAGTATGTGGATCCGTCCCTCTGCCATCCTGTTTAATGCTTTGGCTCCTTTATTCGTGAGATATTAGAGACTAAATATTTGCAGAGGTTGATGTTTGAAAGGAAACCCAGTGTGGGAGGATGCTGGGTAAAAGGAGTGTGTGATGAATCACAAGTGAGGATGGGAATTGTGCTCTTGTCCTGCCTTGATTTTTCTTCCACTAGAGTGTACTTGGTAAAGACTACTTCCTGCTGAGTATCATTGTCAGGCAGTCAGGATTTGTAAGGATCAGCATTTTTTTTTTTTTTTTTTTTTTTCCCTTCTCTTCCCCTCTCTCTTTCTTTATATCTTTATTTTTAAAAATGATGGCTCTGTTACAAATCTAGTGACATACATTGCTGTCTACTGTCTACATAGGGAACTGCCTTCTAAAGCAGCATATAAGCTGAAATGGAACCTCGTTAACAGAGATATGGTTTTAAATATATAATTTAGTTTTTAATGCCATTTTATTTTCATTGTCTTTTCAGTTATTTTCAGTATTTTTACTCTATCAGTGTTAATCTTTTATTTTTATATATTTGCATTTTAGGGCTGTTAATGAACTGTCTGGTATAATTTAAAATGTTTAGTGTTTAATTTCTCAGCACAATCTATTGTTATTGTTGGTGTAACAGTAAATAGATTAAACTATTTTTATTGATAATTCTTGGGTAATGAAATATGAACACTAAGCTTGTTGCAGTGCATTCTGGGATCAGCTTTTCTGCAATATATTCATGCTGCCTTAGAATCTGAACAAAACAAGCTGTCTTAGAAGGCAGCATGAGGTTATTGCATACTTTTTAGAGCAGCTGTTATAGCGGGAGTTGCTTATGATGACTTTAAGGGATAGTCATCAAAAAATAAAAGTAATTTTCATTATTTACTCATTTTCTTCTGTGCCACAAAGATATTTTCCTTTCTTTTTTTTCTCCATGCAATGAAAGTAAATGGGTTTTAGTGTTGTTTTGCACCTCATTGACTTTCATTCTGTAGACAAAAACAGTTCTTGAATTCTTCTTTTGTGATCCACAGACAGTCATAAAGGTTTACAATGACATAAAGGTGAGTAAAAGATGACAGAATTGTAATTTTTAGTAGAATTATCCCTTTAAAATGCTATCTTGGTAGACAGCAAGACTAGGTTTTGGAACAGAGCTAGAGTTTTTATAAATATTTCCATCAGCTGCTGTTAGCCGAGACAGCGGGGGAGATGGCAGAGTTAAATCAGTCTCTCGCTCTCACTTTCTTTCACTCACCTAAACCCAAACAGCTTCGCTTATATACAAAACCTGCTCTTGTACTCAATCCAGGACCGTCGAGCCACATGCGCACTGGCCAATGAAAGGTGAACGCTGTAATCAGCCCAATCAAATAATCAGAACCCAAGTGAGTCAGCGATGCAATTAGAGCCAGAGCAGAACAAAGACCATTGTGTCAGAGTACAGCAGCGCAGAAAAGAGAGGAAGGGTTTGCGCAGCGTCTGTTACCACAAGCCGCTTTCCCTGCATCAGCTTGGCTCGCTCCAGCCCGAACACACTGATCGATTAGCCGTGGCTTAACCAAGACTTCTCATTTCCTGCCTTCCATTACCGCGCTCCATCACACCCGGCACTGCTCAGCGGCCCATGCTGCAGTCTCAATGCTGGGATTAACCAGCCAACCAGGCATGGTTCACATTTAAACACACATACACAGTGTTTTTCACTCTCTGTGTTCTGTATCCTAACATAAAGGCCCCACAAGCTTGTGTTTCATTCATACGTCAGTCTCATAAACATGCTATTTCTTCGTTTAACTTTTGCTGCAACCATTGCCTGTGGTTCAGCCCTTTTCACCCTACCATGATCCTGTCTGTGTTTATCTATGAATGCATGGCTGCTCCCCTCCCCGGCGAGTGAAATGACCCAGTCATTAGGCCAGACTAACAAGGCAGTGCATTGTCTCTCTCTCTCTGCTTTCATTCAGGAAGTGCAGAGACATGAGCAGGGACTCAAGGCTAAACCGAGTCCGCTGCTTGTGCGACTGATCCGCCGTCGCTCTCTACAGATTTCAGGACTGGATAAGCTCACAGGCTCATGTGTTTTGCCTTTGTGCTCAAATGTTTTGAGATGTTTCACATTTCTGGGAGGCTGTTCGCCAGGCTTGTGCTCTTGTAGTACATTATCTCACCGGCCGTGTGACAAGGTTGTGTCAGGGAGCTGTAGAATTATGGAGTAACTCTATACTACGATGGTGACCATTGAGGTCAGGAACACGAATCCGGCGTCCCCTGAGCTCGCAGGCATTCTCCTCCAAGTCGCACTGCTTCAGTCCATAAATCTATGCTGTCAGCAGCCATTTAGGGCTGGCACAGTAAGGTTTTAGATAAGATGTTTCCCAAGACGAAGGAAGAGGTCAAATCTAAAACTCTGAAAGAGAGGGAAATGAATTCGGTAACGGTAGTCATTACTCTCCAAAACTGGTCCTAATTGCATACTAAATGCTATTATTTTTTTATTTTATTTTAATACATTATTTGTTTTTGTAACCTAATTTACCCTTTTACTTTAACAAAAAAATTAAAAGAAAGTTGGTAATTTAATATTTTTCTTTATTTACATTTACATTACAGCAAAACTCTTGCTCTGAGGCTTAAGTAATTTATTATATACGAAAATGATTATACAGTGGCTTCTACTGCAGCAGCTTCCATTTTTCTTAGTGCTATTTAGCACTAGTTTATCAGGAAGTGATGATTTTGTTCTTAGACTCATTGGATGGAAAAAGCACCTTATTCGCAAATGTTTTGTGATTATTCCAAATTTCCAAATTCGCAACTTTGGATGGGAACATAGCTATTTGTGAATCTGACAATTTGCACTGTTGTTTGAGTACCGTCAGTGGCGACTACACAAGCCATGATGTCTATTTATTGTGTTTGATGTGACCGGATACCACAAAATAATACAATCAGATTCAGTTCAGACTGCAAATGCACATATTGTGTGGAATGTGATTAATTTTGTCTGAGCGCTGTCGATTGAGCAGCAGCATTGAAAGCTTGTGTGTGTGTGTGCAAAGTTTTTTTTATTTAGTCTGTTATTGATAGCTGTATTCAGAGCTCTTCATTTCCTTCTATTGTCTGGATCACTCAAAAACAACCACGACTGAAAGAAAAAGAAAGTAGTCTGTATTTAGCTATTTAGAAACTATGTGGGTATCTTATCAGTCTGCCCACATGTTTAACAGATTGTTTCTTATAGATAAAAGCATTCATTTTTTTATGGTACATTGTTTTAAGCATATTGAAAAATGTCTCTGGTTTGGTTTGGCATCTTTTAATCTCTCCCACAACAAAACATTATGAGAACAATAGAGCTGTACCATCATTGTCGTCTCGTGAAGGAAAAAGTGTTTCTCCTTCATTGCAATACAATAACAACCTTTTAAATATTAACGTTGTCTTTCCACCCATTGTTTGCCTGGAGACTGCTGTCAATCATGTCTCAGGAAACACCCCCTCCTTTCATGTCCAGCACCCAGCATTCAGCCAGTAACTGAAGTGCTTGAGTACCAGGTGGGGGGTTGAGTGAGGGGAAAAAACTGTTTTGAAAGAGGAAAAGGGGGGAAGGGATATGAGCCGGTCACACCTGCTGTGTGTAGCAACCCAACACACGCTGTGATACACATCACAGCCACTGCCTCTTCATATCAAACACACCTGACGTGATATCGCCCAACGGCCAGCTACAGGAAATAGCCTGCGAGATCAAGAATCAGGGTGAGGAAATGGAGAGAGGGAGATTATGTGAAGTGCAGAGAGTTGAGTGTTTTAAGTGTTGCGTCTGGTGTAACGGATGCAGCAGTAGCAGGGAGAACTTAATTAGCATTATTTGTACACCCAGCATGACTCTAGTCACCGCAAATGAGTGAGCAGCCTCAGTTGGCAGCATTCTATTTCAAATCATTTCTGTTTTTTAACTTTCTATTCAAAGAATCCTGAAAAAAGTATCGTTTCCACAAAAATATTAAGCAGCACAACTGTTTTCAATATTGATGATAATAAGAAACGTCTCTTGAACATCAAATCAGCATATTAGAATGATTTCTGAAGGATCATGTGACCATGAAGACTGGAGTAATGATGTCAAAAATTCAGCTTTGCCAAAATATGTTAAAGTCCCCCTGTAGTCAATAATTGTATCCCTTAAAACACCAAAATGACACATTTAAATGTTTTTTTTTTTTTTCCTGTGAAAAAAATTTCTTCATGCCTTAAAATAGCTTGAATGTAACTCTACACCCTTGCTTCATTTAGTATACACGGATCTATAAATATGCTAATTAGCCCCGCCTCCACTCACTCGCACAAGCTCAGAGATCCACTTGGACATCTTACTGAGGTAAACGCTGCACAATGGTAACGCTTTTTACAACGTCGGACACATGACGGTAATTAACATGATTAGCCTTTTGCTTGACTACGTTTCAAACAGCTAATAATGTTTTGCTAATGCTACACAAACCATGTTCACATTCTCCGTTCAGAGTCAGACAGCTGCCTTTAACAATCAGCATCCTTACAAACGCTTTGTACAACTTAAAACGTTTACCCTTAAATTCATCATAACATCGTAATATACATCATACACCCACTGTATTGCTAAATCTACACGATTTTTCAGATCAACAGAAAAATATACCGAGATAACCTTGCTTCTCTCTTGAAACTCCCCTCCTTCAGAGCGGTCATAGTTAATTATATGCTAAAGCCCACCAGCACGTTGACGTGATTGGTTACAAGGTAGTTTGTGACGGAAGAAACACCAGCGATTTCAAACTGCGTTTTTGAAACTGTCTTTAGATCACTGTAGTTTTAAAGAGAAAATACTCTGCAATGGTGTTGACTTATGAATTTGCATATGATTTGTCTCATGTCTCATATTAAAAACAACTCATAGACATGTAAACAACATTAAATACTTGATTTTCACCACAGGGAGACTTAACAATATTAAAAAAAATCTTACGGACCGAACAGTAGTTTACATTCAAGTATAATGTCATTCCAATCACATTGCCTTTATTCTTGTGCTCTTTGTTTGAGCAGTGCTATTTCTATGACAAGCTACCAGTGTAAAATGTTTCCAAAACAGTTAGTATTTAGGTTCCATTTCAGTTAGAAAGCTCTCTTGTAGGCGGTAGACAGTGAGGCAGCTCACTAGGTTCTAGGGTGGACTTTGAGAATTTGGCTAAATTACGTCTAGTAGTAAGGTTGCAAAATGGTGCTGTCTGCCTTTGTGTTGGGAACATGCCTTAAAATGCTACCTAGGTAGACAGCTTCACTAGGTTTTGGAGCAGAGCTCAGATGAGTGGATTTGTGTCACAAGGTTGGGGGGTACAGTTTTATCCTGGTTTTGTTACACTAAAAATTTCCCCCTTTGAACTGCCTAATGCTCATCAAATCCAATATAGAGAGTGGCTGACAGATGGGCCGACTTTGTTCAAAGCGAGTCGAGATTTAATATCTAAACAGCAGAGGGAGAGAGAGAGAGAGAGGGGCCCGGTGTTTAGCAGCATAAAGGTCCTGACTGTGCCGGCATCACAGCTGTGACTCTCTCCCTCCCTCCATTTGTGCTTGTAGACAGGCGGAGGAGTAATCTGTACACAGGCTTTTGCAGGGGAGAAACATGTCATCAGCACTTGTTTACCATTATTAGTTTCAGTCTGACGGTGGCAGGGCAGCACAATTGCTCTCTTTCAACAGCTCGAGCCGAAAGGAGTCTATGTGAGACACACTTCTTTTTCTTTATTTATCAAAAAGGGAAGCGCATGCTACATTTCTTTATTCACTTGGGACATTTTTGTTCACAGGGCTGTTTGGAGGCCTACAACGACGTGTTTTTCCTCTCTTTGTCACTCAGGCACATACAGCTGTGAGCTGAGGTCCAGATGGAAGTGCTTGTGTGTGTATATGGAGAGAGCTGCGTCTGGTCTATGTCTGAGAGGCAGTTAAAGAGAGAGCGAGCTTATGGGCGGAAACTGTCTCGGTGTGCACATCCATCATGCGTGAGAGAGTGAGCCCTTCCTGTCTGCCTGCTCCTCACTAATCATATTATGTTTTGTAGATCATAGATCTGTCCCTTTCGATGCCACCAACATGTACAGAACAAGCCTGAATTTCTGCGCTCAAGCCATTTGGATTCTTTGCATACCTTCCCTGCAACATGATCACGGGCCAAAGCCTTCAAGAAACCATTTTCCACCACCACCTTCTCCAGGAAGTGTGAAAACCCCTGCTTTTCTTCGGTTCCTCTGCAGTCTGAGCCCAGTTTGGTTAAGAAAACCGGAGAGAATTCTGGTGCCGGATGACAGAAAAGCACAACATTGAAATTGAAAATAAACACACATTTCCTGTTAATGTGCTCTAGGTGGATAGCTTCAGGGTCTGGCTTTGCTTAGCTGCGGGTTAGTTATGTGAGAAGAGTGTGCAAAGGCCTGGGCTGTGGTTGTTTTACCATCTCCTGTTAATGTGGGAGCCATGTGACCGCTTCAAACTGCCTATGTTAACAGATAAGACCTGCCAGCGCTGCTGCAGCTGCCGCCATGTTTAATGATTGCTCTAAACAGACAAAATGTCAGCCGCCAACACGCAGCGCCAGGTCACGGGGTGGGAGGTTGTGCCACGGCGGTTGAATCCGTGTTGGTACCTTCAGCAATAGTATGTAATAAACCGTGACTAATTCGAACGGCGTGTGCGCAAGCATTCGCTTCATGTAATTTTCCTCTCATTACCACCTCGGTTCTCCGTCCAAGCATGGCTCAAGAGCCCGCTTCTGTGTGCAGCTCTTTAATTCTCACATCACTAATGAATAGTCCTCACACATCTTTTCTCTGTGATGTGTGCCACACATCAGGTTATTATTAGCGCAGTAGCTCCCTGTGGAAAGCCCAGCTGTTGGCGTGCCGGTGGAGTCTGCTTAACACCCCTGGTAGACTCCACCCTGCTCTGTTCCCCCTCTGGCCAGACCTCATAAAGTCCAGCTTCAGCCTCTTAAAGCACTCTCACTGGACTCTTACACTGGCTGTGCTGTAATTAGTGCTGCCCACGCTGTTCGTCTCGCCCTACCTCTCCCATGCTTCTAACATTTCTCACTTCTCTCTTCTGCCCTCTTTAGGTCGTGCTTATATCATGAATGTAGTGTCAGGCATTACAATAGGCATGTTTGGAGTTTATGTGCCCCTTTAGACCGATAGATATGTACACTGCGCGTTAGTGAAGAGCTGCTCTGTGATCAGTAGTAAATGACGCTCCATCTGAGAGCACTGCATTTAAAAAAGCAACATGGGTCAAACATATACTTTCCAAATCATGAGAAGCGTTTATGAACCTCTTGTCCAACAAAAGACAACATTTAATAGCATGTTTTTACTCCAAACTCACTTCATAACGTCAGTCGAGTGTTTGAAATAGCATTTTGATTAGCATTGGATTATAAATATACTTTATTATTACGGAAATACCCGAGAAGGCTTCAAGAATACACATAAACATGTTTTGTAGTCGTCTATTATATTCATGTTTAATCCATGAAAGCATTTCTATCTTCTTTTTCTTCAGTCACAGCGATAGTATGATGTCCATAGGGGATATCCTGGAACGAGATGCGCTATATTGCGGTACTTCTGCGAGACATATTTGGAGTATCTGCTCAAGGGTGCCCTTCGGCGTCCAGTATGAAACAGACGTGTTAAGCATCAAGAAATGCTCACTCAATCCTATTCAGGGTAAAAATAGGAAAAGTAATTCTTCTCTCTAAAGAACTTTGAGGGAAAACATATTAAGATGTTTTTCTCCAGTGTACAGATATGTACAGGGTTCACCCCCCCCACAGTGAATGCATGAGGCACATATTTCATATAAAATTCATGGACTCCATTTTTGATTTTGCATACCTCCTGACAAAAATAAAGAAATTGTCAGATTTTTATCATAATTATATAATATTTTATAATAAATCCTTAGACTTTTCTAATTATTTATAGTCATAAGCTGCTTGCATGTTAACAGGTAACGTCACATTTTTTCATACAGGTTTTCTGTAAAATAAAAATATTTTACAGAATATCGTCTGTAACGATTAGACAAAGGAAGCAGCACAGGCATTATTGAGCGAAGGAGAGACCACAACTACCCCCTCCGTTCTCCTGTGGTATGCCTCGCTCCTCTGACGGTGGGGAAATCTCTCCCTTTAGTGTCTCCATCACTGACTGAGACCCAGTTTAAAAGTGAGCTGGCAGGCCCCTCGAGCAGTCTTAATTCAGTCATGTGTTTGGAGAGGTGGTTTTAAGCTGTGCTGGGATCAGCCGGATGAGGAGCGACTCGGGGAAGGGAGGGAATGCTGTGTGGAATGTCACTAATCAATTCAGCATTGTAATTGTAATGGGCTCCTCGCCGCTGCCTCAGTTCGGCTGCCTCTCTCCGCCTCAGAGTGCTTATCTTGATAATTTGATTCTGCACAGTGATCTGTTCAGTGTAACATGCAAACATAATTAGGGTCTGATAATGAAACAGACATTTCCAGCTCTAGAGCGACAGGAAAGGTTGCACGATTCGGCCACAGGGATCTGTTTGGACAGCACAAATATCTTATCAAACAGTATGCATTTGTTCTTGAGGCATTGAGATGTTTATTAATGTTTAAACTCAGTGTCTTATAAGGTTAATGTTAATGCTGTAAAGGCAGGAGTGCTCCAAAAAAAAAAAAAAAAAAATCCATCCTCAGCTGAACCAAGGCAGTGAAAGCTCTGAAATACCCTGGAGGAGCACAGGTTGTCTCCCCATCTGCGGTGTAATAAGCACTGACAACACCTCTGATGACACATACAAGTGGCCCAGTTACAAAGAGCGCCTTTAATCTCATTTAAATTGGGTTTTAACCATCTCAACAATACCACAGCAGCACACATTTTTTTTTATTTTGCCTAGATTACTCTTACACATGGTCTTTTAATACCAAGGATTCATTCGCTTTGACCTTGTTTAGTGGGCAATTTGAAAAGATGGTATTCTGTTTGAACATTTCTGTCTTTTTGCGGTTCTCTAGCTGATATTTTACTTCATTTCTGGTCTGCTTGTATTTTCCAGTGACCTCAGTAAAGGTAGCAGGAGTCTTGAAATATCTCAACAATGAGCTCAGCCCCCATCCACCCCCCCTTGAGAAGCCAGAGCTGCGTGAAGTGAATCAGGCTTTCAATAAAAAAAGACCCTTGGCTCTCTGATCCACCCTGGATGCGTTTTTTTTTTTTTTTTCCGCTAGGCTGGCGCGGTTGCACACACTCGGCCTTTTGTGGGGAATGTGGTAATCTTTAGTCATGTTAAAGATGACTGTGATTTCTGGCCACTGCTCCGGGGGTCTTGTCGCCAGCGTCTGCTGAGCTGTGGTTTCTTTAATGTCCTTTTAAACCATTTGAATGGTCAGTTGGCTTCGTGTGAGAGGATAATAAATATTTCATGTCAGGGAATAAAAACAGTGCTTTGCCCTTTTCTTCCCTCTCTCTGGCCCCTCTTGGAAGCGCCTCTGGGAGGTCTGGACACGACTCAGTGCTGCCACTTGCTGGTCATTATATGGTACTGAAGCAAGCGGGCAATGTGTGCAGTCCCCTGGATAGACAGCGGGTGGCAGAGTTCAAAGTGCAGCTGTGGAAATGAGGGGAGCGGCAACTGATGTGTTTGGCTAGACAAAGCTGGCCTCGTTTTTTCTTCAGATTTTTTTTAGTTGCCTAAATATGCACCATCCATGTTTCTTCACCTCCCTCCCACATATGGTCATGGAGCCATTTACTTTATTAAAGAATTAAACGCCTTCAATCCCTTTTTAATTGACTTTGTTCTACCCAGGGCTTTTGGCAAGGGACGATTAGAACTATAAACCCAGTGGTGGCACAGGCTCACGTTTACCAAGAGCCCAATTTGCGACGCTGTTAACAAACAAGCGATATCTGTTTTTTACCGAATGTTTGTTTTTCTCTTTCAGAGTAAACGGGACCATCTGTTAATGAATGTGAAATGGTATTACCGCCAGTCTGAGGTACCTGACTCCGTCTACCAGCACCTGGTGCAGGACCGCAACAATGAGAACGGTACGTGTATGTGTGTGATGGGCGAAAAACACATAAGGAACTTTGTTTGAAGAGTCCTTCTCATTTATGTAACTACCCCTGGTTATTGGTTTGTGAAGTTTCATAGAGAACGGCATCTCAAATAAATGAGGATTCAGAAAAAATACCACCCTCCTGCCCTTGTTTCCCTGGTAACGCTCCCTCAAGAGCGACAGCGGTGCCATGAAGTGCAAATAACTTTCAGTGTAATGTGCCCTCGGAGCTCTCATTCTCTCGACTATCAGCAGCAAATCTGAGCTTGATACACACATCAGGCAGTAATAACAGGCTGAGGGGGTCTGCCGGGCTGGGGCTTTGGCACTTTGATTCACACCGCACTCTAATAAAGCATTAAGAAGGCCTGCGTTTCTGCCAGCCTGCTGGAGAGCAGCAGCCGCCACCTGCTGCACCACCGACTAGTCTGACATGGCGGCCATTGTTATTTGTGCTAATGCCATCTGAAGACAAATGTTGATCCAAAACTGTCTGTATGGATCTTTGTGACATTTGTCATTAGAAATATTTGCCTGAAAGGCCATTAATATACAGTTTAGCATGTTTTTTTATTAATGTATTGAAACCCATTGCTTAATTCTATTCAGTTTTATTGTTTATTTCCAAGAGCTGCCGTACTGCTGCTGTCATTGTCTATAAGTCTGTAACTGTCATATTTCATAGCTGCGCAAGTGTCTATGCATCTGTCTGGTTTCTTTTGTGTCTCGCCTGCGTTTATTATGTGTGCACGTTTTTATTAGCGACAGTCTGGATGCCTCTCACGCTCCGTGTCTGCTTTCTGTCTCTTTCTCCAGACTCTGGTCGTGAGCTGGTTATTACTGATCCCGTGGTTAAGAGCAGAGAGCTTTTCATTTCAGACTATGTGGACACTTATCATGCTGCTGCCCTCAGGTAACACACAAACACAATTAAATTCAACTGTGGTCAGGAATTCATTCATTTACCCACAGCAGTATAAGCACATGCTTAATAAGTATGGAAGCTTATTTCCGCCATGAAATAAAAAAGAAAAAAGGTAGCCTAATTGTGACTTTTTATCTCACAATTCTGACTTTTTTTTTCTCAGAATCATGAGATATAAACTCACAATTGTTATAAATGCAGAATTGTGTGATATAAAGTCAGAATTATGTTTAATAATTTAGTTTAGTTTAAATCTCGCAATTCTGAGGAAAAAAAGTCAGTCTTTTTTTACCTCACATTTGGACATTATACATGCAATTGTGAGTTTATATCTCATAATTCTGAGGAAAAAAAAGTCAGATTGTGAGGAAAAAAAAGTGAATTGCGAGAGATAAACTCGCAATTCTCACTATATAACTCGCAATTGTGAGTTTATATCTCGCGATTCTGAGAAAAAAGTCAGAATTGTGAGATGAGTTAAGTCGCAATTACCTTTTATTTTTTTTATTTGGTGGTGGAAACAAGCTTCCATAAATAAGAGTTCACCTAAACAGAGGAAAACAAAATCTCTTATCAATATTTATTTACTTTTTTTTTTTTTTTTTTTTTTTTTTTTTCTCCAATCAAAAGAACTGTAATTCCATCAATTGTAGTTAATTAGATTCAAAATGTTTACTGCAAGTGAAAGTTTTATTCACTAAATGAAGACAACAAATAATAATTTTTTATATTTTTAGATTTTATTTATATATATATATATATATATATATATATATATATATTATATATATATATATATATATATATATATATATATATATATATGTGTATATATATATATGTGTGTGTGTGTAAAAATCCTTCATAGGGCCCTTTTTGAATTATAATAATACAAATTCTTATTATATTTACTTTTTAAATATAGGAAACATACTGCATAGGGCCTTTTGGATAGTGCAAACAAGTAGCTGCTTTGAGTTTTAAAGTGATTAATTGAAACAAGCTGTTTGAACTAATTCATGAAATGTATCACAAATTGTAATAAAACACTTTTTTTTACCAATACATTTTTAATTTGATGTATTAAATATGTCTTATATTGGCATTCATACGCTGTCATACTGGCAACTTCTAAACCTAGTCTAATAATAACACGCATACATTGTGAATCTTCGACTTGCACTAACTTCCAAGATTTATGGTCATTAAAGAAACCTCTGGCAAGGTACAGATGCTCTGGGATGTAAGATTGGAGTATTTAAGAGCTGTAAACAGACATTTTGATCCTCTCAGTTCACTCCAGGAGTGGCCATCTCAGTACAGACAACCATTTCACAGCGATTCTGCATGCAAAGCATTACTGAAAGCAATTAAGTTTTTTTTTGCAATGAGGCTCAGGAAAAAGAGTACAGGCATGCTTATTGTCAAGAAACCAGACCTTTTCAGTCTGTCTTTACCCAAATGATGTATTTTCCCCTCTCTCTTTCTCTTCCTCCCTCCTTTCCTTCCCTCTCTCTTAACTGAAACCATCTGGAGGCAGCACACAGCCACAGCTCTGAACCACTGATTTCAGGGCAAATTAGCTGCAACTTCTGCTGCACAGAGACCCCTTTGATTTGACTTATTACAGAGCTTTAGATAAACTCAATGAATTCCGCTAGCATGTCGTAATTCCTGCTCCAAACCTCATGTTCCTTTCATCTTATGAGGAAGGTATTGAACTAGTGCAAAAACACTGATGCCTATTAATTTGATGCCCTCTGACGTCAAAAAATGTAAAGTGCAGAAAGGGGGCATTGTAAAAATGTCACAATTCGCTCTGCATTGTTTGAAAAGCCTGTGGTGTCTGTCACCTTTTGTTTGTCTAACAGGATGAAGGGAAAGGGCTTTAATAAAACAACTATACAGGAATACTGTGATCCTGTAACTTGTAGGATTACCCACACTTACAAACCTACAGCAATAGTCAGTTATCAGACTCTGTCTTTTTTCACATAGTTCACCCCAAAATAAAAAATGCTTATTATTTACACAAAGGTAGGAACAGATGACAAAATAACAGCATATGGTTTTGCAACAGCATTTGGGTATATTCAATAAATAAATATAATATTAATATAAATAAGGGTTAGCAAATAATAATGGCAAATTTTTGAGTGAACTATTCCTTTGAGTAAACTTGGAAATGTATTTGCACCATGACACTGATTTGTTTGCTCTATTTCTTTGCAGGGGGAAATGTAACATTTCACACTTTTCTGACATATTCGCTGCCAGGGAGTTCAAAGCACGAATCGACTCTTTCTTCTACATCTTAGGATATAACCCAGAAACCAGGTAAGCCTTTACTTACTTCAGTAATCAGCCCTCCTCAGGCATGTTCTGTCTTCAGATCCTCTGTTGCAATACTTTACAAATAGAGATTTTTATGATTCATATCAGGTATGCGGTGGCTGGTTTTGTTGTATTCACTGTAAATTGTCCAATAATGCACGAAGGCAGTTTCAGAATAGATTAAATCAAGGATACAGTCATCTGTTTTATAGCATGTCTTTGACAATGGAGGTCTGGTAGAGTTATATTTTTATCTCCAGCATTTTGGGGAATTTTGTCATGCTTTAATTTTCCATTAAAATAGCACATAAACACAAAACAGTTTGGGGTTAATGCTTAATCATTCAGAAATCATTCAAATATGTTGATTTGATGCATAATATTTATTATCAATGTTGAAAACAGTGGTACTAAATATTTTTGAGGAAACATAACTTTTTTTCAGGATTCTTTTATGAATAGAAAGTTCAAAGGAACAGCATTTATTTGAAATTGAAATCTTGTGTAACATTTATAAATGGTTTTTTGTCACTTTTGCATCCTTACTAAATAAAAATGTAATTTCTTAAAAAAAAAAAAAAAAAAAAAAAATCCTACTGACCCCAAACTTGAATGGTAGTGTATATAACAATTTATATTTAAGATTCATAAATATTTTTATTTATTTTTGTAATATTCAACCATAATATTACACATTTATTTAATAGCATTAAAATATAATATCCTGTTGTTTTGGGATCTGATTTTAAGCTTGCTTTAGGAAGAAATTAGTTGTTTTTTTACAGTGCGTTTGTTCTTTGATGTCGTTTTCTCACAGGTGAATGTTATGGATTAAAATACCAATATAGCCGAAAGGACAGGAAATGGTTTTTGTAGGATGCTTTTCACTGAAATGTTTGAAATGCTACTGTCACACTGTTTCTAGTATTAATAATGTAACACAAGACACCTCTCAAAGTGTATTACCTACTGTAGCAATCCCGTTTTTTCTCAAAGAATGTCTATTGAATGTTTTAGGACAATGATTTGTGTTTTATAATGGCTGTAAATGTCTTTGTAAATAATGGGCTACTTATTTTTGAATAAAAACTATTTAGACACTCAAATTTAAAGCCGATGTAACTGATGTAATCTGAGATGTATTTAAGCATACAAACATTATTTAAACATTTAAAATCCAAACACCATCTGCAAATGTACTTTAGGATAGTGTTAATATGAAATGCTGCATCAGACTCAGAGTACTGCAAAAAATTTTGCTCCAGATTTAATTTAAAAAGGAACCATTAATGAAACATTATTACTTACTAATTACAAGTCATTATTTACTCGCCTTTATTTATATTATTTATTGTACACATTACAGTAATGTGTATATACCCTAATGCTGTTCCAAACCTGTACGCTCCACCATGACTTTATTTTTTGTAATGCTTTTATTTGCAGATGATTAAAAAAATCTGTTTCACACTTCTAATGTGACATCTCTATTAAATGTCCAAGCATAATGGGAATGAATAGTTAAATCCCCCCCATTCCTTTGTGTATTACAATCATAGCCTGGATGCTTGTGTCAGGGAAAAAGCAGGATTACAGTAGAACCCATTACCATAGTCATGTGATGCTCCAATAATGGGGTGCATTAGGAGCCCGGGGAGAAGAGAGGGGAAGTTTTGAGGGGTAATAAGATGCTGTGGCTGATAAACAGAGGAGGAATGGTGTACTGTTGTTGGTTGGGAGCCCCCTTCACTGGTCCCCCACTCAATCACAGTCTATCGCCCTCTCGACTCCCTCCTCCTGCTTGTTTGGTATGCAGCAGCAGCATGGTGTGTGTGAGCAGGAGAGATGGGCTGTGATTCCTCTGAGTGTGTGTGTGTGTGTGAGGTCGCGGCACATGCTCAGTGCTGTCTGTCGGTCACGGCACAAGCTCAGTGTAAAAGCTGACTGAATGCGTGAGCCTCCATTTTGAGTACCTACACAAATAGGTGCGAGAGGACACTTTATTCCTTACTCTGTCAAATAAAACAGCAGCTCTGGCTCCGACATGGACGACCTGTTCAGTCCGCGCAGGTACGTTAGCATGCTCGTCTTCACCTGTTAAGATATCGGCGTGCGTCATACTGGACGTACCGCCTCGCGCGCCTGTTGTAATGCTATATACGTGTTTGTCTTGAAAACAGCTGTCCGTGCTTTAAATCGCGTTGACAGTGCTGTCCGGTTGTTTATGTGTTGCTGTCAGTAGCATTAGCCGTCTGTGCTAATGTCAATGCTGTGTGCTTTCATCATTAGTGCTTTGAACGGGAGAAATGAAGGGGTTTTGCACGCACGCCGGTGCGAATTATCCGACATAAGAGATTTAACTTAAATTTGTTGTAGACATATGAATATGACAGAGGTCGTATTATGACTGCGCAGTACGTTATATTGTGTCAGCAGTCGGAATGACATGGCGTAGGATAGAGCTTCAGATGTATAATGCAAAGCCTCCATTGTTTTGAAGGGTTTAGTCGGTGTGTAAATAAAGTTGAGGCGCTTGCTGTATTTATTCAGTGTGTTATGAGCGTCTCTGAGTCGTGCGGTGATTGGAGGATATTGATGGAGGGGGCGGGGCCAGGCTTGATTGCTCTGCGCGTGGTCGAGTCAAAATATGCAGGATGTTGTGCTTGTGTTGACAGCGCTTCATGTGCCAGAGATACTGTTGTAATTAAAGCAGATGTAGTGTATAATAATGTATTTAGGAGTTGTTCCTCATTTGTTTTATTTCATAAACATTAGTTTATAAACTGTTTATTATATCTAAGTTAATATGCTTTGATATGAGGTTTTAAATAAGAATGCTCGCAAACCTAGCGCTATTCAGTTATGGTACCACAAAAAGTACACATGTAAAATGTTTATATTGGTATGAGTTTTGTAAGCATAGAGACACGTAGATAGCATTATTTGTGATCTTAAACGTTTTAAAGCATGTGACTGAGGAATATCATGCTGATATTTTTCATTTGCCCGTCTAGTGCAATTTTCTGACCTTTTGATTCAAAGGATGTCAAGCCAGGAAGCGTCTCTGCATAAGTGTTCACACATGTTGCTGTTTTACTTTTTGAGTCAGACTCTTATTGAACTAAATGTTTGAATTTTAGTTTGTCACTTTAGATTAACTCTTTACTTCATCATCTGGACAAAGAGGTTTTTTCAGTTCTTCAACACAATACCTATTTAGTGAAAAAGGAATTTACAAAAATTGTTTGTTACATAATGTATAAGTTTATACTCGACATGTCAGGCTTGCCCAGGAGTCATAGTTACATCTGTGAAAAGGACATGGCTCATTAAAATTCTGATTCTGTATTTGTTTATTAATCATAAATCTAAGTTAATATTTGCCTGTGCTAATAGTAAACTAATGAAACATTTTGTGGAGTGTGTGTGTATATATAGAGGAAAATACATATTACATTTTATTCATATTAGTCAATTATGTACATTATATATTATTCAAATAAAAACATTCCTGTAGCTCAAACAGTAGAACATGGTGCTTCCCATAGACTGTAAAATGTTAAAATGTCTGCCAAATGTAAATGCAAATTTAAAAATTTTAAATGCATATAATTATATCATTTTGAAGTTCTGGAATTCAAAAACTTAATGCAACAAGTTTTTAATTCTCAACAAACCTTGATTCTGTGAATAGCCATATTTTAAAATATTGTTTACATTTATTTACATGTTGAAGTGTATTGGGTTACATTTACTGTAACATTAATCTAAATATATCCTCTTGTAACCTATATTTTGTAACATTTTAATCATTCATATGTATTAATTCTATAAAAAAAATCAATATTGTTTAGTTGTCTGCCACTGGCTAAATTCTTCATATTTTCTTGACACATTTTGGAGAGATTTTTCTTTGCAATACGTGTTGTATGCGATCTAACTGTGGCGTGGCGGCCCTCAGATCACTGTCTTCAGCTCATGTGTGCTTTGCTGCTTAATTCAGACCCTCCAAAAATGCAGAGCCTGCAGAATGTTTAGGAACCAGGCCGAGTGATTTCTCCCCTCCGCTATCGCCATCATCTCGCAGCAGATTCAGTTTCAGACAAGAGCGCATTAATGCTTGCCTAGCAATTTATTTCATGTGGATTTGTCTTTCATTATAGGAGTCGTGAGTGTTAGAATCAGACTTTTAAAACTTTAAACAGCTCAATGCTGAAAAGCTTTTAATGCCGGCCTGTCTGCTTTTTCTTCATCTGTCTGCCATATTTGCTTCAGTGTGGAATTTCCTCCATTGACAGAGCTTGTGTTTTTAGTGGATCATGCTGGAGGGAGAGAGAGGGGTTGTTTATGAAATGTGCCCAGATGAAGGGGGATATGATTTGAGGCCCTAACCTCTCTCCTCACTTTGCAGCCAGGTTCGGGCAGCCAGCCCGGCGGTGGAGTGAGAGCTACTCTGGACGCAAATCATAGTGACAGTTTCTGGGCCCCGCTCTGTGCCTGGCTATATGAAAATCAGTGCTGTTGCCGTGGCAACAGAGCGGGGAAGGCTTTTCAAAAGGAACATCTTGTCATTTTCTTTAATCCACTGCAGCTGGAGATCGGAACACTATTATTAAATTGTAGTTGCCATGGTTACTGCCATGGGTTTGTAACAGCAGCCATTTCAGGGCTCCTCTCCCCCTGCTTATCATCTGGTCTTTTGGGGGCTTTTGTAGTGTACCTCCACAAAAAACAATGAGAAACGTCAACTGCGCTGTTCGCCACCTTTTGTGCCTTTGTTCGGTCTATAGATTTAAATCCACACCATTTCCTCTTAGGCTCTATTGTGCATTAATGTGAATCTTGCGTTAATGTGATTATTTTATTGTGCTGCCAAAGCCATATAATTCCCTAAAAGCACCATCAGGGCATTGAAAATGTTTTCGGAGAGGTAAAAACCTGTAAATAAAGCTGCTAAAAGGCTGTTATAGCCTGAAGGTTAACAATCTGAGCTTTTAATGCTAATACAATTTGAGTAATAACTAGGGATGTCAATCTCCATTGTATGAAGCACGTTACTTAAAGGGATAGTTCACCCAAAAATGAAATTTCTGTCATCTTTTACTCACCCTCAAGTTTTCTATACCTGTACAAAGTTCTTTGTTCAGCTGAGCACAAAAGAAGATATTTTAAAGAATGTAGGTAACCAAACAGTTTCTGGTCCCCTTTGACTTCCATAGTATTTTTTTTTTTTTTCCATACTATGGAAGTCAATGGGGACCAACAACTGTTTGGTTACCTACATTCTTTAAAATATCTTATTCTGTGTTGAGCAGAAGAAAGAAACTCATACAGGTTTAGAACAACTTGTGGCTGACTAAATGATAACAGAATTTTCATTTTTGGGTGAACTATCCCTTTAAAGGATTAGTTCACTTTCATATAAAATTTTCCTGATAATTTACTCACCCCCATGTCATCCAAAATGTCCATGTCTTTCTTTCTTCAGTCGAAAAGAAATTAAGGTTTTTGATGAAAACATTCCAGGATTATTCTCCTTATAATGGACTTCAGTGGCCTCCAAATGGTTGAAGGTCAAAATTATAGTTTCAGTGTAGCTTCAAAGGGCTTTAAATGATACCAGACGAGGAATAAGGGTTTTATCTATTGAAACGACGTTTTCGAAAAAAATGTAAATGTATATGCTTTATATAAACAAATGATCGACTTCCAAGTGATCGCCTTCCCTATTCAACTTACGGAACGAACACAGCGCCAGTTACATTTTTTCCGTAAGTAGAATAGGGAAGTAGAATAGGGAATGCGTAGGCATAGGACATCCTGGAATGTTTTCATCAAAAACCTTAATTTCTTTTCGACTGAAGAAAGAAAGACATGAACATCTTGGATGACATGGGGGTGAGTAAATTATCAGGAAAATTTTATATGAAAGTGAACTAATCCTTTAACTTCAGACACATTTGCCATACTGTACGACACTTACATACTAAGAAAATAGCTAAACGCAGTGTATGACATTTCATAAACCACACAACCAATTAATTTCTTTCTCTCTCTCTCTTCTTTTTTTTTCTCTCAGGCGATTAAACAGTACACAAGGGGAGATTCGAGTCGGTCCTAGTCACCAGGTATGTTTCTTTACAAATGCTGAGGATGTTATCTGAAACCTTGTCTTCCCTGACATTGCTTGTGGTGTGAATTGAACAGATATCTCCAAAGCTCATATTAAGCAGTGGCTTGATTGACAAGCACGAGGACTGCTTAGATATTACTGCTGGTCTTCTGTCACCTGCATACTTAACGTGGACGTGTCCTCATAGCGCATTCAAGAAGATGCTTAATGGATTTTTCATGCAGCGCAGCGCCCATATGGAATAGTGTTTTTGGAAATTGGCTGCTCGGAGGGTGTGGGATTTATTAGACACATTCAGCAGTGTTTTATGGGAATTAGGAATGGTCACAGCGGTCTGAAATTGAAAAGCCAAAAGGAAGATCGCTAAAGAAGATGGCACACGATGAAAAAGACAGAGCACCACCAGCAATTAATGTCAGATGTTTTATAGTGTATATTCTCCCAGAGATCCGTTCGAGTTATCATGTGGAGTGAAACCAGTGGCAGGACCTCTGCCCAGGGTTACTTCAAATGACTTTAGATGAAGTTTGCGGTAATAAAGCGCTCTAGGGCTGGCCATTACAGGCTAGCGCACCATGATATTGATCCAACCTGGGCCGGATCTGTAAGACTTTAGAACTGAATGTTAGTTATATGTTAGGAAATGACTTTTGAGGTTTGATATTAAGATTTATTTGAGCGCATGATTTTTGTATTTAACTCTGGCAACATTCTGCTTAAAGGATTAGTTCACTTCAGAATTAAAATTTCCTGATAATTTACTCACCCTCATGTCATCCAAGATGTTTATGTCTTTCTTTCTTCAGTCAAAAAGTTTTATGAGGAAAACATTCCAGGATTTTTCTCCATATAGTGGATTTCACTGGGGGATGAAGATCTAAATTGCAGTTTCATTGCAGCTTCAAAGGGCTCTACACGATCCCAGCCGAGGAATAAGGGTCTTGTCTAGCAAAACGATCTGTCATTTTCTAGGTGGAAGTACCGATCTAGTGTCTACAAAGCGAACGTGCAAAGACTAAGTCAAACGCCCTTTACAAAAAAAAGGTGAAACAACAATATTGGACTATTTTGAAGTTAGAGGAGAAAATGAGATGGAGTTTTTTGCCCTACTGTGGTACTTCTGCCCACGTCATGCGTGACCTTTCCAACATGATTATGCAATGCGTGGCGCATCATAGAGCAGTGCGAGACGAGCATTTGTGGTCAAAAAGTATATACATTTTTTATTTTTTTTTAGAAAATGACTGATCGTTTCGCTAGACAATACCCTTATTCCTCAGCTGGGATTGTGAAGAGCCCTTTGAAGCTGCATTGAAACTGCAATTTGGACCTTCAACAACTGCATAGCAGCACCCTGGTAACCACCTACAACATCTTGCATCAATGTCACCTGCAAAAGTCTAGTTTAAACATAATATTTATGCACACAAGAGGAAGCTGAATGTTTAGTTGCCTCTTTGATTCAAGCAAGGTCTTTTAATCACCCATGATTGTTCACACCCCTCCATCGGCTTGATGCGTGCGGAGATTAAATGATTTTGAAAATTGATATTTAGCACTCATCGCTAGTGCTATTTGTGTTGTGACCGCAGCTGTCTATCCCCTTTGCGCTTTGCCAAATTAGGCCAAGCTGCCAGAGCTCCAGCCCTTTCCCTCTCCTGGAGGTCAGACAGTGACAGAGAATGAGGAGCTAGTCTGGATGCCTGGGGTCAACGATTGTGACCTGCTCATGTACCTGCGGGCAGCCAGGTAAGCCCTACCTTCACCCTGCATTTCAGTCATGTTGTACAATGTTTTGTTGTTAGCTTGGACTTCATCAATATTCCCTCCCTGGTTGTCAGGAGCATGGCAGCCTTTGCAGGCATGTGTGATGGGGGGTCAACAGAGGATGGCTGCCTCGCCGCCTCACGAGACGACACTACACTTAACGCATTAAACACTGTAAGTTGACACACACTGTTCACAACGTAACTGACCCTTACTCTAGATTTAAGATAACAGGTGCTCTTTTAGCTAACATTAAAATTAACATTGAGGAACACAAAACTGAAAATGGCAAATCAGGGAAAATCAGTGCACCTGGAGGGTTAATAATATGTTTTAAGAAGGTGTGTAGCAACTCATAATGTAATAAAGCATAATGTCATAACTGAACATAATGTAATAGGTATTACATTATTAATGTAATAAAATGTTTATAATGTAATAATTTGTCATAGTGCAATAAAATCTTGAACGCAATGTAATGATTTTCCAATGTAATAACACATAATGTAATAGGTTATTGTATGAGAAATTAAAATTTAAAAATTATGGTTTTGCTGTTTTTATAATAATAATATTATTATATTTGGTTTCACTTTATTTTAAGGTGTCAGTATTACAGTGTAATTATACTCAGTACCTGAATGTAATAATAATTAACTACATGTATTTACTATAGGTTTAGGGTTAGGATGAGGGTTTGGTTTAGGGTTAATTGCATGTAATTATGCATAATTCCTAGGTATTACTACAGTAGCTACATGTAACGTGTAACAGTGACACTGTAAAATAAAGTGTTACCTCATATTTTTTTAAATTATTTTGTGGCTATGGTTTTGCTTGCTGTTTAAACATTTTTATTAATAATAATACTTATTAAATAATACTGTAAGGTTTAAACTGTAAACAAAAATGTGTTATTAATACTAATAATAAATAATAATTTTGTTTCTTGCATGGGTAATTGCTTTTAGCAGTGTTAATTGAATTTATTAAAATCGTGTGGCAGTGTTTACGCTTAAAATATGTACTTTATTTGGTCCATGGTAAAACCATGTTGATCTATTCAGTCATTATTTTGTCATTTGGTCACTTTTTTTTTTAAAAAAACCAAACATGAGATACAAATAAACAGCCTTGTAGATTCATCAGAATTTAGATTTATCAGACTCATCAGTATCAGATGACTTGTTTTTTTCAATAAAATGTTGCTGCTGAACGGAGTTCTTTTTCAGGCACTGATCTGATCTGCTGCTTTATAAGTGGTGATTCAGTCCAAGTGCATTTTTGTTATGCAATTACTAGTATATTTATTGTAATTTTACTGTGGAGCAATTTAGACTAAACACATAGAGAAACTAAGCCAGTCACATTACTCAGTTAAGAAAACCGTAAAATGTCATAATGTCAAAACCAAAAAAGAGGTCCAGGCAGTGTAGTGGTTTAACAGAGAGGCCACACGTTTCAGGAAGAGCCATTTTCTATAAAACTAATCATTGAGGCTCACGAAGAAATAGTTCTAGCAACCCTATGTCTAAAAGAGATTATTACATGGGTTTTGTAGCTTGATTTACTTGCCAGTTTCATTAATTAATTGTTTGATGTATGGTCTAGGCAGATTTTCCTGACCTTCAAACTAACTTAAGTGTGACGACATCTGTATCTGTATATGCCATCTTTATACAGTAGACTCTCCTGTGCATCTATGTACCCTCTACTTGCTCAATACAGCAGCTAAAACCTAATTTGTCTTGGCCAATTAAGCGCCCAGCACCAGAGAGACATAGTGAAGTAAGATGTCCCTAGTAGGCTTCATGCCTAATTGTCAAAAGATGAAGAAAAATCCCTCAGCGTTTTCGCTCACATTTGTTCACCTTCTCAGCGGTGCACCACAGGCTGCCACTCTCTGAACACAGCCTCGCCTCGGGAAAGACACAGGCACCAGGGGCCATCAAAACACGCTAGTAAATTGGCGTTGAAGAGCTCCTCAGTGATGTCTGCGATTGTAAGATGTCTGAACAAGAGGGGTGTAATTCATGGCTTCATTAATGCACAGTGGTCGCTGACAGCTGAGCTTTTTGCAAAGGCGAATTTATCACCCCCCACACGGTCAAGTTACCCGATCAAGTACAGAACATATAGCGTGTTATGCTAATGCCGCCCATGTCGGACAACCTGTGAGCCATTATCAAACCTATTCCTCTGTTTGTCTCTGCTATCCTTAAAAAAAGCATTCGACAAATAAACCTGAAATGCAATAAACATGACATTTCCATTTTGACTGAGAAGTGGATAAGCTGAGAATTAATGTGAGCTGAGGTTCACTGTTTCCTGACCTTTTTCCATTCATCTGCAATTCCAATGTGCTTTCAGCGTGAACCGCGTCGTGCCTCAGTCAGGTATCTGCTTGCCTTTGACAAGCTGCTTTGTTGTAGCCATATTAGTAACGATCGCTGATGTCGAATTGTGTGTTTTGAACCGGTGGAGGTGCAGGAAAAAGGATTTAGCACGTCACTTCAACCACATATTGTTCTGTGTTCAAATATTTTTGTAAACAAACCTAATGTGTGAAACTTTAAGCCTTTAAATAGTGAGTGACATCAGTTTGTGACAAAATTCTCCATTGTTAACGGCTGGTATAATAATAAGCAGCTTGTCTGGACGTTCTGAGTCATATTGCAGTGTTTTTCGGCATCATCATCCTTTAGGCATGCGTGGCTGCTTTTCTGGCAGTATATTTTAGGTTATTTGAGTTCACGCTCATCTGCCTGCTCAATACTTAATGGCTTTCAGATTTCCAGTCCAGCTGTCCAAACTCACCCTATCTGACACTTACAGAGAGTCAATCACTGTTACAGTGTTCAGGCTGTCCTTACACTGGGAAAAATGAGTCGATTGCAATCAGATATGTCAGTTACCCCACACTGTAATGAACTGCGGCGTAACTAACTAAAAGTTGCAACACTACTTTTTTTTTTTTTTTTGTAGTGTGTTTAGCTGTTCTCAGAATAGTATCACTCTTCCAGTAACAAGCCTTTTTTTTTTTTTTTTTTGTCTTGGAAAAGTAGCATTGCTGTTTTTCATGACACTATTTTTTTTATAGTGGAAGAGTTAATTAAATTCTGCTGTTTGACAATAGTTAAATTAGGATGTTTTATTACATTTTAGGATTTTTGACTCAACTTAAGGTTAAATTAGTGTTCAATGCACATTAGATTTAAATTAGGTTGTTCTCTAGTTTTATGTATTTAGTGTTTTTAACCCAAGTGAAGGTTACATTTTGTTTTGTTTTGTTTTTTTCATTTTATTACTTTTTTTTTTTTTTGTATTTTCGCTTTAAGTTAAGGTTAATTAGTTTTTTTTTTAACTCACATTAGGGTTTAAATTGGGGTGTTTGCTTTTTTGTGGTAAAAGTTTTATTTGCATTTCGTAATAACACTTATACTTAATAAACATTATTGTAAGTTTAATATGGTCACTTTAGCTGAGATTCATTCAGATGATTAAATTATATTGTTGGATAGTTAATGTAATGCTTAAATATAATTATCTGATTTTTATGAGTAAGTGGTAGTGTACCATTTCAAAAAAGTAGCTTTACTGTAGTTTAAAAAGAGTAGTTTGTAAAGATAAATTTCCAAAACGGCTAACATTTAATGTGAATTTACACACACAGCTTCATGAGAGCAGCTATGATGCCGGGAAAGCCCTGCAGCGGTTGGTGAAGAAACCAGTGCCCAAGCTGATTGAGAAGTGCTGGTCAGAGGACGAAGTGGTGAGTGAATGAGTTAACTTTCTTCATTATGTGAAGAGGGAAGGCCGGATTTCACTGCATTGCTGGCTCTTTGTCGTCCGCTGAAAAGCACTCAGGATTCCAGCTCCTCCAGCAGAACAGGGCAGCTGCATCCTGTTTATGGCCTGTGGAATAAATCTTCCCTGTGAGGGAGAAGCAAAGGAGGGGGAAACAAAGTCTTGGTCAGCTTGTGTTAGAGACTTAAATTTGATCCGAGTACCTGAAAGCAATTTGTGCTTTAAACTTTATAGTATAAGGAAAACAAAGGTGGAAAGAGATCTGAGGTTTCGATAACAGCCTGAAAAGCGTTTATACTTTTACCTTTAAACATGGGCATCTAGTGTAGAAGCCCAGGGTAAACCTTTTATTTATATAAATTTTCATGGTCTGCACCCAGTGCCAAAACTCCATGCACACTCACATTCAAACTCACTCCATTCATAGTCATCAAATAAACTAGATTTCTTCTAAATGTACTTTCTGCAATCCAAATGTTCAAAAAGTGTCCTAAATGTTTACTAGGTTAATTGGCTAGCGTTACATTATATGATCACGCTCTTATTCACGGAAATGCTTATAAACATTTCAAGCGCTACAAGACAAACAAGAACGCCCTGTCTGTGAATGTTGTGTCTGTGTGACACACACGACTTGTGCGCACAGAAAGACGCGTACCAGTGTCGAGTTCTCTTTCACACTTGAACAAACAATAATAGAGAATTATGCCAAAATGCCCGTTTTGTCGAGTAACCTCATGGGAGCAGTCTTAAATGAGTTAAATAACGACTTAAATGAACTTGGAGATTTGTAAGAAAATGAGATGCGCGTCAGATCTGCGTTGTGTTTGGCCTAATAAACCAGTTGCTGTGATGTCTTGTCATTAATGTTGATCAAAGAACAAGGGTAACAGAAAATTTTAGCTTTACTAGGGATTAATCTATATTTAATTTCTAATTTATGCAGTGAAGACTGTAAAGTGTTTAATAACTTTATTTAATTTCTGTATATTTCCTACCTGTTAGACACATAATGGGTTTATGTAAATATTGTTTTCACTTTAATTTTAAAGTTATTTTTTAAAGCCTAATAAATGTTGAAATTGATAGCTTTGTTATTTTGTAATGTTGAATGTCTATAATTAAAGGGTCAGTTCACCCAAAAATGAAAATTCTGCCATTAATTACTCACCCTCATGTCGTTCCACACCCGTAAGACCTTCGTTCATCTTCAGAACACAAATTAAGATATTTTTGATAAAATTCGATGGCTCAGTGAGGCCTGCATTGACAGCAAGATAATTTACTCTTTCAAATGCCCAGAAAGCTACTAAAGACACATTTAAAACAGTTCATGTGATTACAGTGGTTCAACCTTCATGTTATGAAGTGACGAGAATACCTTTTGTGCGCCAAAAAAAAAAGCTTCATGAAGCTTCGAAGCTTTACAAATCTTTTGTTTCGAATCAGTGGTTCGGAGCGTGTATCAAACTGCCAAAGTCATGTGAACCATTGAAATTTCGAAACACTTATGATGCAATGAAGCCTCGTTTACTGAAATCACGCGACTTTCACGCTCCAAACCACTGATTCGAAACAGAAGATTCGTAAATCTTCAAAGCTTCATGAAGCAGTGTTTTGAAATCGCCCATCACTAGATATTGTTGAATAAAGTCGTTATTTAGTTTTTTTTGGCGCACAAAAAGTATTCTCTTCACTTCATAACATTAAGGTTGAACCACTGTAGTCACATGAACTGTTTTAAATATGTTTTTAGTACCTTTCTGGGCATTTGAAAGTGTAAATTAACATGCTGTCAATGCAGGCCTCAATGAGCCATCGGATTTTATCAAAAATATCTTAATTTGTGTTGCGAAGATGAACGAAGGTCTTACGGGTGTGGAACGTCATGAGGGTGAGTAATTAATGACAGAATTTTTATTTTTGGGTGAACTAACCCTATAATGTTTTAAAAAAAATTCATAGAGACATCAGTACCAGTATTAGTATCAGTGATACTGGCTTTCATTCATAAGAAGATACCATTAAACAAATATTTAAAAAATACTGTCTTTAAGTTGTTTCTACATTAATTTGGAGAGTAACTGTGATGTTATTACAATATAAAAATATTAAAAACTCCAATGTTTTTAACCGTGATTAACTACAGAATAAATGTGTGATTAATTAGGTTGTTTTTTTTTTTTTAATCGATTGACAGCACTAATATGTACATATGTACACACTCACTAAAAGCTACAAGGCTGAATTTTAAAGTAGTGGCCATGTTAATGGTGCCAGCAAGCCCATTAAAAAAGATCAGTTAGCTGTGTGTATCGATTTGCATCGGTATGTTTAACTGAGTGTGGGCCTGTTTTTTAATGTACGCAGGGAAGCGTGTGTGAAGCGAACTGTATAACAGTCTGTCTGAGATGAATAATAGAGATGCTGAATAAATACTGCATGAGCACAGGCCTCGATTACACCACTGTTGGTATTTTTCTTGGTGGCGTGCGCACCCCGCAGGAGGCTGTTTGGGGCAGGCCAGCTGCCCCCTCCTCCCCATCTGTAACCCAGCCAGGCCACCACTGCACTGTCAAGGACACCGCTCCCCCTGATCTGATTTCAAGTTGTGCTTTTGCAGCCCTGCAGCCTTGAGGGACAGGTGTAAATGTACCCCTGACCTTGGACGCTCGCACCAGCCCCGCTGCTCTTCATTTATTTATCATCCCTCGCTTTCCCTCTCTCTCTGCCTGCAGGTCCATGGCCTCATTATTCCTGCTCTTTTTCCATCGCTCCTTTTTGAAATGTGAATAAAAGTGACAGTGACTGTCTCAGAAATGACAGAATCATCCCCTCTTCAGGGTCACTTGTCACCCGTCTCCCTCAGCCGCTCGACCCGGCCCTCCGAGCCTCTCTTCTTCTAGACTAGCCTGCAGCTCTTTCAGCCGTAGAGAGGAAGAGCGTGCCATTTCATTTCTTTTCCCGTGCCACAGTTTATCGGGAGAATTCTTTTAGATCCCGCGGTAATGCTCTAAAATGGCATGTCGTATGTAACACCCTTTAATCTTGTAAGCCATTTTAGTAATGCAGTGTAAGAAATATTAGTCCCCGTGAGGTCTTTTTTCATATTTCCTCTAAGGATGGTGTTACGACCCAAAACTTTCAATTTTTCTAGGGACATTAAGGGAAAGCAACATTTATAAAACTCGATAACCAAAGTTAAATCTAACCTATTAGTGCAAATTAAACAGTGGGCAAGTACTGAATAAATTTGTAAATTGATCAAAAGTTACAATAAAGACATACATTTTTACAAAAAAAGTATACTTTCAAAGAAATATTTTATATTCACGGTTTCCACAAAAATATTAAGCAGCACAACTTTTTCCAACATTGATAAGAAATGTTTCTTGTTCTCCAAATCAGCATATTAGGATGATTTCTGAAGGATCATGTGACACTGAAGAGTAATGGTTGCTGGAATTTCAGCTTTGCCATCACAAATTAACTTTTAAAATGATAAAATAGAAGTTATTTTAAATTGTAATAATATTTCACAAGATTGCTATTTTTACTGTATATTTTATCTGAAAATAATGCAGCCTTGGTGAACATGAGACTAAAAATATTAGAGACAACAGAGATTTAAAAACATTAAAAAAAAATCTTACTGACCTCAAACTTTTGAATGATAGTGTAGTTATTTTCCTAACACAGAGGGTAGATAGTTCAAAATAAAAATTCAGTTATAATTTGATCACCCTCAAGTCGTTCCTAAGACCAAAAGAAAGTCATAAAGGTTTGGAATGACATGAGCGTGAGTAAATGAATTTAATTTTTGAGTGAACTATCTCTTTAAGAGAGGGTGAGTTTGAATGTGCCTGTGATGCCCAAAAATTCAGGTTACTGTGTTTTGAAACAAAGCCAGAAAAAAGACACTGAGTGTTGTTTCAGGGTGTCTGATATATGACCATAGTGAGGGCTGCTATCTGCTGCTCTGCCCTGCTGTGGATTATCTCGGGCTTGTCACAAGTTGATGAATGACGGCGTCAAACTCCAGATAGTTGAGTGCTCTGTGCGGTAGTGGGCAACCTGGCAAGATTGTAGCCCCCCAGTGGCGATTGAAGAAGCCTGCATATTTTCTCCAAACGAACACCTCCCTACTCCTCAATATTAATCTCAGTGCACAGTAATAAAGGGAGGTGGGTGTTTGGAGAAGGGAGGAATACCCCCAGTACAACAGATTATGACTTTTTTCTGCAGACCATGGAACTGGCCACCCACTTAGAAGGTTACATAGTTGTTTAGTTCAGTGGTTTTCAACTCGTTTTGCTTCAGTACCCAGAATTTACATGGGACGTCAAATGGTGACACAACACAGTACAAAAAATGATTATACAAAAGTGAACAAAATGTACTTAAAATCCAACTTTGAAATATACTGAATGTTACACTGAATAAAAATAGTAAACTACATATTTTTTGTAATAAAAAAATAATGAAAATAGTAAAAAATACATTAATTGCATGACAACGTGTTTTTAGACTGAACACAGATCGAAATCCAGTAAAGCACTATATGCAAACATATTATATTCTAATTACAATTTTAAAATACAATTTATATATTATAATTCAAATAATACTATATAATTATATATAAACTGACCCACCATTTGACAACCACTGAGATAGTTGGACATATTTTCCTGTTTGGACTATTATAGTTGTGTGCAAAGTGGAATCAATAGCGCTCAGATTTAAAGACTGTTTTATTGCCACGAGACTTGCGCAGACAGGAAGGGTGTGTTGTAGAATTTCCTGTCACCTTTGGTTTTACACAGTACACAAGAAAAGCTGCGGTTAAGCTAAATCTATGCATATTTATAGACTCGAGAGCTAAGCAAATGCTTAAGTGGCGGCAGCGACGGCCTGATTTAGAAGCATTTCCAGGCATCTGCTCATATTAATAGGACTAGTACTACGGCTGGACCTTTGATAGTTTTCCCCCATGTCTCTCTTCTTTTCTATTGTGGTTTTGATGTTATGTAAGGTTGAAATGGACAGGATGTGGGCTGGCTCTCATCTCTCTTTGTGGTCGCTTTGTGTGTGAAAACGCCATCATCATTGCCTTGATGTCAAGTCATATTTGTGTGTGGTGCTATCTGCGACTGTAATTGTACACTGTGCTCATTCGTCTTCGCCCATAGCAAGTCAGCCTCAGCGAAAGGCCAAGCACACTGATTTCATAAGACCCCCGTGTGTTTGTGCCATAAAGCTAAATGTTAGGCATTCCTGGTATTTGAAGACTGCCAGACTGTGTGTGTGTGTGTTTGTGTTGGACACACGTAGTGTGTTTTGTATGGAGTGTTCTGACACCATCTGTTTGTACATGCTTGAATGATCTTAACCAGTTTTACAGCTTTTAACAATTATGATTTAGGCAGGAAGTGCGCACGCATCACAATAGCCTTTTCAGCTGTATTCCCTTCTCCCCTCTCTCTTTTACAATAGAGCACTGTCGAGCAGTGAGAGAGAGAGAGGCAGAAAGCAGAGCCAGCGCACTGGAACAATTTTTGACAGAAAGAAGCCTGTTGTTTCGGCAGAGCGGGCGGCTGGTGACTCGGTAGCGCTCGCCTCCCCCTCTCACCCCTCCTCCACTCTCCCCTCGCTCTCCGGCCCCTCCCGTTATCTGCCCTGTTGCCTAGCAACGGTGGGCCGGAGCAATCGTAGCAGAGGCAGAGCAATTCAGGGAGCAGATTGGTGGATGATTTATTAGTTGCGCTCAGAGTGCAGCGAGCCCAGGCAGCTGAAATGGAGCCTTAAAGTGGAGCCGACATGCAGCGAACGAGACAGCCGCGCACGTAGAAGCCTGCCTGCAGTGCACTGTAAATATTACAGTAGTGGAAACATAATTAAGGTGACATAATCAGGCCGCTAACATGTGCCGCTCTGGCAGGTGTAATTGATTTTTGTCCTGCCGGTCAGGATCCGGGACCTCAGATAATGAAGGCATGCTCAGATCCCTTTAACGCTTAATGTGTTCAACAAAATGCACATGTTCACACCTTAGACCTGTAGTCACCAGGCTGGGGATTTATTAACACATGAGACTGTTAGATACTCATCAGTGTGAGATTAAAAATGTTCTGGTTAAGTGGTTGTTGCCTTGGGTCACAGTGCCAAATGCTGGTACGGGTCACCAGGGTATAAACAAAGCTAGACAAACTTTAGTAGATTTAGAGCCTAATTTGTCTCCTTAACTTTTTTTTTTTTAGCAGTCAACTTCTTATTTTCCCACCCGATCCTTTTGTTATATTGCTTGCTTCAGTGTTAAGCCCTTGAAAACATTGAGTAAAATAACTTGGTACTTGGAGAGTATGACATGTTCTAACTCATAACTAGTACTTTAGTCATAGGGGCATTTAAAGATCATCACACGCTCGTTTTGTACATTGCACCACCTGCTGGTTAATCATCCGCCTCTTTACCACAGCAGATGAAAAGTGCCGTCTGTGGTAAATATTTTTCTAATGCTTGCATATCTCGACCCATTATTTAGGCCTTTGCAAGGTTAGATATAGTTTAAAAAGCTTATAGCTTTAATTTGCAGGATTAGGAATTTCATTATACTCAAACATCTAATTTATTGCAAGTTTTCAGAGCTTGGAGGCATAAATCTTGTAAAGAGAAACAAGTAATACTTCCTCCCTTCCTCACCACAGATTGTTCTTTTAAACGCCATGTGTAAACAGTTCTTGGTTACATAACTAGTATGCATTTGAGGAGAAGTCTGAGAATGTAGGAGGAAATCCACGACTGGTTTTCCAGCTGACTCGTATCATTCAAGCACATCTAAATCAAACATTGCCTTAGCTTTCTCTCACTAGTTTGTACTTAGTGAAACATTACGGTTCCCTTGTAAAACCCACCATGAGGGGGTTGGAGTTTGAGTAATGAGAAGCACAGACGTAGAGGTGATGTACATGCACGCGCGCACACACTTAAAAAGAGCTCTCAGAACATGCATGTGTGACACAACCGCTGCGATCCGCCATGCATCGAATGACTCCGCTCCAGGTTTTTCAGCCAGCCTCAGACCAGAGGCTCTCTAGCAGAAAGATCACATGTAAAGCCTTCCCCTTTGTAGTGGAGGAGCAGAGAGTGACAAGCTATCTCTTGCTCGTAAAAAAAAAACGACGTACCTTCGGAGACTTTGTGGATTTGCACCTCAATTTTTTTACTGCCTATGAGTGGACGTAGAGATTTGGGTCGTGTGCCGAGTGGACTTTTCACAGGCTTTCTGAACAGTTTGTTTGTTGAGGACCGTTGACTGAGATTACTGTGGAGCGGGGCTCGCCGCTGGAACAAGAAAGTAAATCTGCTGGTTGTCTGCTTCGCTGGTTATGAATGTTTCTGCCTCCGCTTTTTATGGCTCACAGTCTGTGGCTCTTAAAGGAATAGGAAAGCATTCAAGCTACACATTCTCCTTTATTTTACAGCAGTCTGTGCAAACACGTTTTATTTTTGGAGGTACTCTTCGGTTTGTGCTGTAAAAGTTATTTTCTCATGGTTTTATTAAGTGAATGTTTTATTTGGTAACTGTACTTGCTTGTTTAAACCTTCAGTCATTTTTCACATTCATAAAACTGATTATTTTAACACTGTTTGCTTAAGTTCTGTTTGTTTGCAGTAACTGTAAGCAAATGGGTTTGTAATTCTAGTACTTTGCGCAGGACTCAGGCAGCTGTTTGAAGTGCGAGCGTGCAAATTGTAAGATCAGAGAGAAGTGTGTTGTGATTCGTCGTAACTTATTGAAGTTTAGTTTCAGCTTTGAACTTCAGTGTTGTGTGACCATCATATGCATATCACCTTGCCGAACTTTCACTAAGATTCAGACGAGCTGCCATTGCGTTTCTCCTCCGCTGTGGTTTAATCTCGGCTTCTATTCCTGCTTTTGTTGTCATTTCCCCTCATTTTTTTCCACTGTAACAGAGCTGTGCTAGCACAAGCAGAGATTTTCAGATTAAGATCACAACATTGTTTTCTTCCCTTTGCGGTTCACAATGTAATGTGTGTGTAGTGTTTCATGTCAATTGTTACGGGTGCTTAGAAATCCAATTTTAACTGCTTTCTCATTTCTTTTCCCAACAGAAACGATTCATAAAGGGTTTAAGGCAGTACGGGAAGAACTTTTTTAGGATTCGGAAAGAATTGCTCCCTAACAAGGAGACGGTAAGTCTTTTTTTTTTTTTTTTTCCTTTCACAAATTGAATACATTAGTCATCGTTGGACACTAAAACAAGTTAACTCCTTTTCACTGTGGTTTCTCATGTTTTGAAATCGAAGCTATGTCTTAGTGGTTTCAAGAATTGTGAGGTTAAGAAAATGAGTTTAAGCCATAGTTTGAGTGCATGAATATTAGATTTAACAGTAAGCATGTTAGGTGCTTGAACAGGGGCCCTGAGACATGTTTAGTCAAAACAGAAACATGACTGTTTATATAATATTTAGTTACAGCTCTGTACAGCTACACACCTGATTACTGATGCCTCTAAGAACTAAACTTGCGTTAAGCGCAAAGCGCTATTTGTTAAACTTGTTTTTGTGCACAGTGCAAGTAATATTGCAAGTAATAAATGCAGAAATATGTGATTTTACTTTTTTTTTTTTTTTTTTTTTTTTTTTTTTAAGACTGCACATTTTTAAATTCATTGGGCACATTTTAAATGCATGTTACTTTGCATTTCACCAGTATTTGTAGCCGTTTAAGTTTTGTTGTTGTTTTCATTAACATTTATTAAGGATAGTCTCACCACTGCATGAGTAAAGTTTAGGATTCCTCTGTTTAGATCAACATGACATGAGGTGGTGTTGACAGGAACACATTTGAAATAGCTAGATTTTTTTTTTTTTTTTTTTTTTTTTCCCCCATTGAATGTTCAAAATTAAAAACTTGTATGGTAGAGGCATTTGAAATATAATACATTTTACATATTATTTATTAATTTTAATTTATAAATATATTTTGGTTTGTTGTTTACAGTTGATAAAAGTTAATTTATAGCATTATAGTACCTTCTTATAGCATGCTTAAGTACAGTATGCTTTGCATACAAAACATGTTTTTATCAATGTTTTATCAGGTCATCTGTTAGCTTTACTGGCCTCAGTGTCATGTCAGATAGACTGAAACACAAACTCTGGCTAATAGGTCGGTTATCAAGTGCATGTTTTATGGGGTATTGACTTAGCTCAATGATTAGTCAATAAAGAAGATCCCTGCTAGCAAGATGGAAGCTGTGTAAAGGCTTGTCACCCTTAAAGTACCACAGTCAGTGATAGTTTTGTTTGACTCTTCATGCTGAACAACACGTATTTCGCTGGCCATAAATTTATATTTTAAATGAGCCCATTTTAATTATTAGTGAACTGTATGACCCTGCAGACGAAACAGAGTAAATAATCATTAACTCAGTGTGTGTACACTCCCAAATACCTGTTTGGCGAGTGAAGCGGTGCACTTTTGTGCTGAAATTTGTTACTCGTTGATTTTTGTGTTTACCTGCAACAAGGAAAGAATACTTGAGGGGCTTTAAGAATCCTGTAGTTTCTTTTTGTTTAAATCCTGCAAATTAACATGTTGGTTTCTGCTTTTTCTTTTATCACTTGCAGTATTCAGAAGAAATAATGGTTTTGCGGTTTTTGTTTTACTTTTTTGTAGCCTCTAAAAATGTAAGTGTTTTTTTTTTTTTTTTTTTTTTTTTATACAAAATTAACACTGACAGGACATTTGAAAAGTGTAATTTTATATTGATTTAATATCAATCCCTATTCAAATGGAGACATTTCCATTTCCATCTATTCTGTTACGTACATGCATACATAAACAAGCCAGCCTCTAAAAACCAGGACAAGAAGAGTGAATGATGGAAAAAGAAGACATGGAAGCACAACAGTCTTGCTCAAGGGCAGGGTTGAGGGGTTAGCTCAATATACACTAAGAACAGCGAGTGTTCTCTAAAAAGCCCCACTTTGCTTAAGATTGAAGTCGCTTTTGTGCTGAAAGCCAGCTCTATGTGCAAGTGCCAGTCAATACCCTGCGGAAAGCTTGATTTATTTTCTCTACAGTCCTTCTCCCTCGCTCCCATTTCTTTTCCCATATCTCTCTTTCTTGTGTGACTTTGAGCATATTCTGAAACTCCTTCTTTCATTCATCCAAGATGAAAACCTTTCCAGCCCCTCAAATGCCAGCCTTTCTGGTGAAGACTCTTTCCTGTGAATTTCTTCCAGGTCATCTGGTCCAGGATTTGATATGACCGTAGCGTTTTTAAATGCCCAGGGCCGCGGAGGGTGATACAGTGCAGCTTTTTCTGCCTCTCCCCATTTTCCCCCTCAGCACTTATTAGCTGGGTTTCTCATAAAGAGCCGGTGCCAAGGCTAAGCACCCACTGCTGTGCAAACACACCAGGCCTGACTAGCTCTTTGGAATGCTTTTATATGAAGTCAAATAAAAGAGGAAGTTAGGGAAGTGGGTGTGTCGTCTTACTGTCTCTGCTCTTTTTGCTGCCACCATTTCCTCCACTTGAAAGACAACGTCATGGAATAATTTGTGTTCTGGTGTAAGAAATGTTCCCAAACAAACCCGGCATGATGTGTCTACAGATCCCAGATAACACAGCTTTGCAGTTTCTGCCAGTGTGCTGCCCCAGAAAGATTTTTTGTACTCTTCTTATACTTTCCTTTAGTGATTTAGACCTATTCGTTTTGAATTATTTCTTACTAATGAAATCTTTAAACGCAGCAACAACAATTTAAGCTGCAAATTATCTTATTAGAAACAAGCTATTTCATTTTTTAATGCATTTTTTTTTTTTTTTAAGAAATTTATTTTTTATTAATAATTTTTTACATTTCCATATGCTTCTCATATTAAAGGGCAAATTGGTCTGTCCCTGGTAAATCTGAAACTTTGGTATGATTACAGTGCTTTGCGACAACAGTCTGTGTGCTTTAACCTTTTGGAAATCTGCCCCAGGCTTTTTAATGCTAGGTAGACCCTTGTTTTAGGAGGGTGCAGACTAACTGGTAACACTCCAAAGCTTGATTAAATTGCACCTGCAGGAAGAAAAAACATTAGGTTGTACAACAGAGACTCTGTAATGTGGGATGAGATGTATGGGGGACATTTTCCATCACGTTGGAAAAACAGCCATACCGTAAAGCAGCCATGGTGTAATCCAGCTGCATTGCTGGCGTTGCAGAAGATCCAATTGTGTAAAGAGGCAGCCCTGGCCCTCGGGCCCTGTAATTTTCAAGCTAAGATGGCCAAGATGATAGAACTGTTCTCGGCACAACCTTGTAGCAGATGTTTGCCCTGGTGCGATCTGAATAAATGTCAAATTGAATTCATTGCAAAGATGTTAGCCCCGCAGCCAGTGCCCTAGAGAGGCGCTTGTGTGATTAGAGGTATTCAGGGTTGGGCACTAATTAAAATGGCTAAAACTGGCGGTCAACTCGATCGCCAGCAGCTGTCCAGTTCTGATAAAATTGTCTGCTCGTTTTGTTAAATGTTGTATATGGAAATGTTTTTGATATTGGTGTACTTGGCCATTTTTTATGGTTTAAACTTCCTCTTGATAGGCTATACAAATAGATTATAATTCTTTGTTTAGTGTGTATGAAAAGTGGGCATGCATAGCCTGTCTGTTGTTTGCTGTCTGGCTTGCTGAACAAAGCTGTGGCTGTACAACTTGATCTTTTGGATTAAAGAGATCGACCCCCATCAAAAAGTCTTGCTGTGGCGTACTTTTGCCTCCATTGGCTAAAAGCGCTTAAAGCAGGGAAACACAACTGCTGATTCCTTTGCTTGTGCCTCGTTGACCTGCAAGCGCACGGCTTATTCTTTCTTTTCCAACAGAAAGCAGCAGCACAGCAGGGATTCGCTGTCTATTTAACATCCTTTTACACCCCGCTCTATCAGCCAAGGCCATTGTAGTGCACATTTTTCTCTCTCGCATTTGCCTGATTTAACCACAAGGTTGGGCAATCGTGTTTGAATGGAGCCTGTTTTTGCAGTGTGCTACATTGCTTTGTTGACTTTGGAGCAAGGTTACAGTAATAGACGTCTCCTCTCAATGCGATTTTTCAGGGCTATTCTCAGACAGTATAACAGCGGCATTTATTTTGACTGTCAATATGGAGTGCCTGGAGTGGGATCAAAAATTGGTGGTGGCAAAGCATTTAAAAAAATGCCAAGCGATCAAATGAAATCTTAGTGGTAACTGTAAACATACCGAAATATTTTTTTGTGAGATTGTGCAGATATTTTGTCTAAAATATATATATATATAATAGTTAATTTTGAAATTGAAAATTATATTAATTTGTTGCTATGTACTAAATATGTCTAATTATATTTAATACATTTATCTATACATGTATAATTTAAATAGTTTAATCAATTAAAATATTTTTGATTTGCAGTACAATTTTATTCAAATGTTTATTTTTGATATAGGTTTTTTGCAATCACAAAAAGTATATTGTACTTTATTAAAATGTTGACAATGACAATCCAGCATTTAAAAGGTTAAAAAGTACAGTACCATAAGCGAGTCAAACTTCTTTCAACCTTTTTTTTTTTTTTTTTTTTTTTTGTGTGACAGAGGCTTGAATTTGTCATTACCTCTGTATGTCTCTCCCTCCTGCATTTACATGGGCACAGTCGGTTCCATGCAAGAACCGGAAAGCACAGGGGCCAACTCGACTAATTAATGTTTACAGCTGCACATCGCCTGTCTGTACCTAGTGACCAAATGTTCTCGTATCAAAAACATTGTTTAACCAAGCAAATGCTCTTGAGGTTTACTTCAGGCTGTTGCTATCTTCCATTTTCTCTCCCCCCTCGCTGCCCTCCCTTGCCTTCTCTTCTGCTCTCCTTCCACTGTATTTGTCAGCTACAGCCTTAACCGTTTGGCTCACTGTCAAAGCAGGGGCCTTTTGTGGCTTCGTCACAAATCTGCCAGGAAAAACAGAAACCATCTGTTCAAGTCCAGGCCTGAGTGCGGATGAGTGTATAAATACAGGAGTTTAGGCCTCACACCCGTCCTACACACAGACGCACACATGACCAGAAGGTCCAGCTACGGTTTCTCCCAAATGGTCCCCTGCAATGAAAAAGAAGTGTAATCTGTTGGAAATTACAGTCTGTGCACGCATGCTCCCACATCAGCGGCTTTCTCGAGGTGAAATCAGTGTGGAAAAGCGTTTCTCTGTGCCGTGATAGGAGGTAAGCCCCTTCCTTGTCAGATAATCCACCCTCCAGAAAAATTCTGCAGATGGAAGCATTCTGAAATGTCTCATAATTCCAAGCTTACGTTGTCAGTATCTCTCGCTCCCTGGCACACACTCTTCTCTTCTGCTTAGAGATTCAGGGCTAATGGAGGAAATTCCACATACACAAATAGCTTTACGCATTTATCCTGACTCTGGGGGGGACAAGCTATTCGGAAAAATGTATGCATTTTTGTTTGAGTATTTTTGCTATTTTTACCACAAATAATATTAAAAATGCTACAGACCCTTAAAGAGACAGTACACCCAAAAATGAAAATTGTCATCATTTAATCACCCCCACATTGTAACAAATTTTTATATTTTGAAGAATATTTCAACCGTTTTTGTCAAAACAATGAAAGTCAATGGGGTCCAAACAATGAGCACATTGACTTCAAATGTACAGAAACAAAATCATTTTTTGTTTCACATATTTTGTTACACAGGTGTGGAACTACAATGAAGGCTGAATTTTTTATTTTTTGGGTGAACCAATTTTTTTACTTTTTTTTTTTTTTTTTTTTTTTTTTTTTTTAATTAGTGGTTGTTTGCTTTTTCCTTGCCGTAATGTTTTGTATCTTAGTTTAAAAAGAAAACAAGGAAATGCTTAAATTTGACATTTTGATGCACACTACAGATAGCTGAGGGAAATCTCACTTTTGCTTCCAACAAACCTACCTTGACACACAAGTCCTGGCTTTGTTATTCAAGCTGTCAGTCTTAGCACTTGACACTAACTCACTATGTGCATCCAGCTTCACAGACCTCCACTGCAAACTCACAGAAGACATTTCCTCCCCCAGATGTCATCTTTTATTATGCTTCACAGTAGGACATCTCCCTATGTGAAATACTAAATAGCTTCTTTGCCCGTCTACATTTTTGTGCAGCACCTTAAGAAATATTGCAGTGTTTTTTTCTGTGTGGCGAACAAACCAGCAACGTCTTGTCAGAAAGAACGGGCAGCACTGAAACGGGTGAGGGATGAGAGATAAACCCAGAGCCGTGACTTGGCACGGCCCCTCCATGCTTCTAATCAAATCATATTTCCTCTTCCATCTCCTCTCCTCCAGCTTGAAAGGGGATTTTTCTATAGCTCTCCATCGTACAGTTATCACCCGAGGAAATTTGTCATCATCACAGATGATCCTCTCAAAACATTTCATCACTCTTTTCATCCTCGTTCCCCCACTCCTCTACATATTGCTCCAGCAGATTGCATTAAACATCGCTGTGTTATCTTCGCCCGTGGTTGTCAACTCTTTTCCAACCTTGACACCTGTCTTGATAGCCTATGGACTAAATTACTTTTGAATGACCACGGCGATTCCTTTCACAGTGTTATTACGCTGAACCAGAGCAATTTTTTTTGCCTGCCTTCCTCTAGGATGTTTAAGAGCTATAAAGTGCTCCGGCAAAATTGTTGAGGGCTAAAATGACCTTTTCTTTTTATCTTCTGTAGCATTAAGTTGAGGTTTCATGCTTCAAAGCTCACATCAAATAGAGGGAGGGAAAATAAAAAGCAAGGGGCAACCATGAGGAAGGGGAGGGGGATGCGGTGCCGAACAGTCATTAGGCTGTGAAGAAAGCCAGCCCGCTGTCCTGCTGAACAGTTTTGATCTGCACATTTCAATTAAATTTCACATCAGGAAGCCTGCCATCCTTTGGCCTGCACCTGCGCCCTGACCGACCCCGCCAAAAAGCCTTTTGCTCTCAGACGCGGGCCCGGGCCTTTCGCCATTGCACGTTCCACTCATCATATTGGATAAATAACCCACATGAGCTGGACTGGGATACTTTTAAGTTGAGCTTGTCAGCCTTGTGTTTCTCATTTGGCAAGCATTTGTACCACCCACAAGTAATTGATGTAATTGTGATAATTGATATTCCTCGTACGTGTGTCCATTGGGCCACTCAAAGATGAGCTACTCTGAGTCTGATGCATGTGGAAACATTTTGAGAACATTTTTCTCTACTGCTTAATCTGCTTTTTTCAGTACTTCAGCTGTGATTTCTGCATTTTTCACATTATTTTCTTTCCAATGGCATATTCAGATCACACCATTGTTTTAAAGACTAGAAAGTGGATTTTAATTTGAAACACCAAAGCCTTTTCTTCTTTTTGTTTTTAATGGAAAATGATAGGGTTTAATGGAAATTATGGTGTACCTTGATTACTTTTGTGAAAAGGGGCAGTCAATGCTCATAAGAACATGCAAGTATGAGACTTGTATGTTTGCCCATGCAGGCCAGCCTCGGTTTTATAGCCTTTCCATCAGACTGCAGCTTTTTTTTTTTTTTTTTTTTTGTGATTTATGTAAATGTAATTCATATACTCAAGTGCAGGCATCCGAAGCAAATCTATATGGTTCAGTAAAATTCACTCAAGCAATAAAATAGCCTATGAATAGTCTGATAGGATTCAAAGTACATGTTTTTCCGCTTGCTGCCAAGAATAGTTTGAAGTGTTTGCCGTAAAGCTGTTAATGTGTTGGGGAGAGCAGCATTTTAATGACCAATTTATGTCAAGAAGAACAGCCGAAGCAAAGAGGGAAAGCAATCAATACGCATTAAAGACACCCAAGCCCTATTCAGCCTGAGTTTAACAGACCCTGTCAGACCCTATGTCTGTCCTCTTCACTCATTCCTGCAACATTAACACATTAAAGCATGTTAAAAGCTCAGCCGTTGACACGCAAGCCACTCCAATGCAATGTCTTGAAATGAATATCCAAAATCAGCCAAAAGAAAGAAACCGAAAGGTACAAGAAAGAAACAAGAGGAACTACCACAGGAAAAAATGCTTAATTGCTTCTCCACTAGACAACGGTTTCAGGGCATGTGTATTATTTTGAATGTGTCCGGAAAGCGACAGTTAATTTGCGCAGGCTGCCTCAGCAAAGCGTCTTCTGATCCATGATTGCATGTGTTAATGTTTCAGTAGGGTATTGATTTCCTGGCTGGCTTTTGTGCTCGGGATTTATATGCCTTACTCCCTGGCAAGCGCGCCCTCTGAATGTTTGATTAAAGTTCAATTGACTCTTCTAGCGCAGGGGCTTGGAGCCATTTCACTCCCTATTTGTAGCGCCAAAGCTCTCCCTGACATGTTCCTTTGTTTCCATTCAAACGCCTGCCACCCAGGCAGCCACCAATGTACTGATCCTAATATCCCAGCATTCAGAGAGCTTCACTGCCTAATCCTGGGACAGACACGGCCACAGCACAACAAGCCGGCCTGCTGGCAAACCCGGCATGGATTCTTTGTCCAGGACTCTGCACCTTCTCCCTTCGTTTCTATGTTATCAAAACTAAACTAGTTTTATCAACCAACTCCTGATGTTTTTCAGTGCAGCTGCCTTATCAATTTGACATTTGATGTCTTTTCATTCGCTTATCAAGCCATATTCACATCCAACAGATCAACAGTATTTTTGTATAGTAGTTGAAGAGTTTCTTTGTTTATTTTTATACACTGACACTGTCTAAAAACAGCTGGCTCATGTGATTTTGTTTTTGTGTTTTCTGTCTCACAGGGGGAGCTGATCACCTTTTACTATTATTGGAAGAAAACCCCGGAGGCTGCTAGTTGCAGAGCCCACCGTAGGCATCGCAGACAACCCGTCTTCCGCCGGATCAAGACCCGCACCGCCTCCACCCCCGTCAACACTCCTTCCCGCCCACCTTCCAGCGAGTTCTGTAAGTGCAATCTGCCTCTCTTCCCCCTAGAGACAGAGAACAGACTCTTGTCACAGCTAAACATGACATCCCTGAAACTCCCAGGACTAATATGGCTTTTCAGAGCACAGATCCCCCTCTGTGATTCTTCAAAGTAAACAGCTGAAATCTCATATCCGATAAGAGACAGAACAGGGAGGTATCGCTCTAATTATGTGTACTATCCTTGTCTCCTGAAAGAGCCACTGATAACGTATTAAGTGTAGCAGGCCTCCGTTTTGTCTTAAACATCATTTGACAACTACAGTCTCCTATCTTTATTAACCAGCATGTTTCTCTTTTCTAGTGGACTTGAGTTCAGCCAGCGAAGATGACTTTGACAGTGAAGACAGCGAGCAGGAACTGAAGGGCTACGCCTGCCGCCACTGTTTCACTACCAGTGAGTGCTTAATTTATCATCAAATTAAGTAATATCACATCATAATATCATGCTGATATTCAGACCAACAGACTCCAAGTGTGATACTGCTTTTATGCAGCAGTTCAATAAGTTAATGGTTAACTTGCATTTTAGAATGGGAAAAAAAATGTTTTTTCTACATTTATTTGTTTTTATATTATTTATATATATATTTTTTTTTAAATATTTCTACATTTATTAAGCAATATCACACCATGCTGATATTCAGACCAACAGTATGACTGCGAGTGTGATACTGCTTTCAACAGTAAACAAGAAGTTATTCAATAATTTACATTTAGACACTTAAAAATATCATTATTTATGCATTTATTGTTTATAGTATTCATCTTTTGTCACAGTTTATTCAACGTTTGTCATTTTATTTTAAGTTCTTGCCATAAAGATTAAGTTCGCTGTTAAGAACGCTGCTTGTCCAATCAAATTAAAGGCCTGGCACTAACTGTTGTATAATTCTTTCTAATTTGCCAAGTGACCAACAGTGTGACAAACAACAAACAATGAGTTTTCCCAAGGTGAAGTGTTGGAGGTATTAATCTAATAGATTGATACCATGAGACAGGTGAAGACTCTGTAAGAGTTCTCCCTTCAGAATACTTCAATAATCCCCTCTGCAGGCCTGTAATTACTCTCAGTTTGATGCTCGGCCCCGTCCCTCATCTGGTAGACGGACATCAGAGCATGTCATTTCTAATTTGATCCAATCTGACAGTTACTCATTTGTTTTTTTGCCTCATTAAATCCTCTGATCTGTTGGATGCAGTTGGCATTCATATCGCATTCACATCTGATACGAAAACTACTTCTTTGACCTTAGCATGTCCATGAGGTGTTTGGCTAGCCTTAGAGCACTTCCTGTTAGTGTAATGTTTAATAAGCAGAGCTCAGCTGAACTTAAATTTGTGTTTACAGCCTCCAAGGACTGGCACCACGGGGGTCGCGAGAACATCCTGCTGTGCACCGACTGCCGGATCCATTTTAAGAAGTACGGCGAACTACCTCCCATTGAGAAGCCTGTAGACCCACCACCGTTTATGTTCAAACCTGTCAAAGAGGAAGACGATGGACTCAGTGGGAAGCATAGCATGAGGACTCGACGGAACCGCGGCTCAGTAAGACGTCTAACTTTGCTACCTTTTAGCACCATTTTAACTGCATGTAACAAATGGCTAATAACACTAAAACACATCAAATTTTTTGTTGTGTGGTTCAGATGTCAACGCTACGAAGTGGCCGCAAGAAGCAAACCGCCAGCCCAGATGGCAGAGCCTCACCAACCAATGAGGATCTGCGCTCCAGCGGGCGTACCTCACCCAGTGCAGCCAGCACCTCCAGCACTGACAGCAAGACTGACTCGATGAAAAAACCCAGCAAGGTACGACCCATGTGCACAGACTTTTGCATCAAAATCACACTGAGCATCACAGGAATTTGTTTTTAGAGGAAACATGTTTTCATTTTGACAAAACAGAAGACGAAGGAAGAGGCGCCATCGCCTATGAAGAGTGCCAAACGTCAGAGAGAGAAAGGAGCCTCGGACACAGAGGAGTCCGAGAGGGCAAGCGCCAAGAAATCAAAAACGCAGGTGAGCGAACTCCTACTAAACAAGCATCTTAATACATCGCAAATAGAAAATGAAGATTAGCTTTAACCAGAATTTAGTAGTTTCTACATTTTTAGTCTGTAGAAAAGGAAGTTTTAGAAATATCTTTGGCAGTTTGATGAGTACTGCTAAAGATCTGTGATAATGTGGCTAAATTATTGTTAGCATGGAAATGTGGGATGTGTTTGAGAGAGAAATGATCAACTAGAGGTTTTCTTGGAAGAAGTGCTCTCCATTAATTCAAAAGACATTAATAAACTTGTACTAAAGTTCACTGAATGGTTCATGGCAGCTCTGTTTGACCCAGTGTCCAGTGGGACACTAGATTTTAGTGTTTTATTTATTTTGGCCGTTACCTATGGTAACAATGTGATTGCACGTTAAAATGAGTTCATATCCTTTAAATGTCATTAGTTCACATTACAACTCAATGACTGTGATATGCAAAGGTTATTTGTTCTTGATAGTGACTGCACCCATTATTCGGTCATCAGTAAACGTCAGTATGGTCAAGTTTATTGACCTTTCCTCCTTCCTTCCATCTCCCGCAGGAACTTCGGCCGGACTCGCCCTCAGAGTGTGAGGGAGAGGGCGAGGGTGAGAGCTCGGACGGTCGCAGTGTGAATGACGAGGGCAGCAGCGATCCCAAGGATATTGACCAGGACAACCGCAGCTCCTCTCCCAGCATCCCCAGCCCACGCGACAACGAGAGCGACTCAGACTCCTCGGCGCAGCAGCAGATCCTCCAGGGTCAGCATCCTCCGGTCATCCAGTGCCAGACAGGGGCTTTACCCCCGGCCCCTCCTTCCACAGCGGCAGCCTCCACACCACCCACCTCAGGCGCGCCTTCGCTGTCCTCCCAACCGTCCCCCTCCATCCCCCCTACCTCCATGCCACCTCAGCAGACACCTCCAGCAGGTCCGCTGTCTCTCATCCAGTCAGGGGCACAGAGGCTGCCCTCACCACATTCCCCACTGCAGGGCATGACTCAGCCTCCTCCACCTTCTCAGACTGGCCCTCAGTCCCTGCAGCCTCCACTACACGGCCCCATGCCGCCCATGGGCCACCCTCTGCAGGCGGGACCGTCACACATGCCTCATCCCCATGCTTTACCTGCTCAGTCCTTCCCTATCGGTCAGTCTCAGGTCCCCCCTTCACCTCTCTCGGGTCAGTCCCAAGCTGCCTCCCTGTCTCAACAACAGCGACCTCACACCCCTCCATCCCAGTCGCAGTCCTCCTCACAGAGCGGCAGCCAGCCTCCCAGAGAGCAGCCTCTCCCGCCAGCACCATTGCCTATGCCCCACATCAAACCTCCGCCTACCACCCCTATCCCACAAATGCCAAACCCTCAGTCACACAAGCACCCCAGCCACCCCCCATTCCCGCAGATGCCTTCCAACCTGCCCCCGCCACCTGCCTTGAAGCCCCTCAGCTCCCTATCCACGCACCACCCTCCCTCCGCCCATCCGCCGCCCCTTCAGCTCATGTCTCAAAACCAGCAGCTACAGCCTTCACCAGTGCAACCTCCAGTGCTCACCCAGTCTCAAAACCTTCCGGCGACAGGAAGTCAAGCACCCCCACCAGCTCCTCCGCTCCCTTCCTCTTCCTCTGCCTCACACTCGGCGCCTTCTCAGCCACCCTTCCCTCCTCATTCCTTCATGCCAGGCAGCTCGCCCGTTCTGTCACCCTCCACCGTTCCTTCCTCTGTGGCGAACTCAATGGCTATGCTGCAGCAGCCACCCTCCTCCATATCCATGCCCCTGCCTGCATCAGTCAGTGCGCCCTGCCCGGGACCCTCCACTGTGCCACCTGTACAGATTAAAGAAGAGCCACTGGATGAGGCAGAGGAGCCAGAGAGTCCTCCACCACCACAGAGGAGCCCTTCACCTCCACCCACCATCGTCAACACTCCCAGTCACGCCAGCCAGTCTGCACGGTACATAACGTTTTTTGTTTTTTTCATCAATAGAATTAAGTGCTAATGTGCCTTAGCCCAATCAGAAGTATTGGTACATGGGTAGAAACCTATACATAGGAGCCTGATAAAAATGCTAATTTTAAAGAAAAACGTCAGATGAACTTAGAGACTTTTGAAAAACTACAGTAAAAACATGAATTAATGTTATAACATAATATTAAAAAAATAATAAAAACAACAAAACAATCTATTATTGTAAAAAAAAACAAAAAAAAAACAATAATTTTAGTAAATAAAATTATATTTTATTACATTTGTTAGAATGGAATATCTATTCATGTTTTAATAATAATACTATTAAGTGTAGTAAATATATAGTATGTAGTATGTTGTAAATATATTTATTTTATTAAAATGGTATATTAATATTTGTGTTATAATAAATTAATAAAAATAAAACAATCATTTGTCATTTTATTATTAAAAATAAAATATTTTATTGCATTTATTAAAATGTAATAAAATATTATTTAATTAAAAGTTACGTTAAAAGGTTTAAGTTACATTAAATGGTACTATCAGTGTAGCATCCTAACTAAACCTGCCTAAGCTTCAGCTCCTCTGCAGTCATCAAGTGTGGACAGGGCACAGATTGATGACTGCATCATAGCGATGAAAGCCTCCATCAGATCATGAGCGTGTCTTTGTAGAGCTGCTGTGGCCTTGTCTCGCACTTACTTGCAGTGAATAGCAATAAGCTCACTAATGCACAGAGAGCAGCTCATTACGACACTGGCGATTTAAAAAGATTGATTGAGTGGCTCTAGTATAGTATAAACGATAGAACATGCCACAGGATATTTATTTGTCATAAAGTGATTGCATTTCTTATAAACTGGCTGCAAAATCAGTCTGTGGAAATATTTCTGCACTTCAACAGCTTATATCTGTTATGAAAGAAGAAAGATTTCACACAGCAAAATGACACTGACTGTGGTAACTTTAAAAGATTATTCATATTATTATTCCCATCCGTCCTTTTTACAGGTTCTATAAGCATCTGGACAGAGGTTACAACACATGTGCCAGAACAGACTTCTACTTCACACCACTGGCCTCATCGAAACTGGCAAAAAAGCGGGAGGAGGCGCTGGAGAAAGCCAAGAGGGAAGCAGAGCAGAAAGCACGAGAGGAAAAAGAAAAGGAGAGGGAACGAGAAAAAGAAAGAGAACGGGAACGGGAGAGAGAGAAAGAGGCTGAGAGAGCTGCTGTAAGTTTTGGTCTAATGTTTTAGATACTATTTGTATCTGGTAATTTCTACTAAAATTGTTCATTATTGATTTCTTGCTCTTAAATATCTGCTCTGTCTTTACAGAAAGCTTCCAGTTCTTCTCATGAGGGTCGCATGGGTGAACCCCCAATGGCGGGATCGGCTCATATGCGGACCTCTTTTGATCCACCACCCACCACCATCGCCACTGTGCCCCCTTACATCGGCCCTGACACACCCGCCCTGCGCACGCTCAGCGAATACGCTCGACCCCACGTCATGTCCCCCACCAACCGCAACCATCCCTTCTTCGTCTCACTCAACCCCACAGACCCACTCCTGGCCTACCACATGCCTGGTCTGTACAACGCAGACCCCGGCATGCGTGAGCGTGAGCTGCGGGAGCGAGAGATACGGGAGAGAGAGATCCGAGAGAGGGAGCTTAGAATGGAGAGGATGAAGCCAGGCTTTGAGGTCAAACCTCCAGAACTGGACAGTCTGCATCCTTCCGCCAACCCCATGGAGCACTTTGCACGGCACGGGCCTATTGGTCTCCCACCCATGGCTGGCCCTCATCCATTTGCCTCCTTCCACCCGGGCCTGAATCCACTGGAGCGGGAACGGCTGGCACTGGCTGGGCCACAGTTACGGCCTGAGATGTCCTACCCTGAGAGGCTACATGTTGAGAGGATGGCTTCTGTAGCAAACGACCCCATTGCACGGCTGCAGATGTTCAACGTGACGCCACACCACCATCAGCACTCGCACATCCATTCACACCTACACCTGCACCAACAGGACCCTCTGCACCAAGGTGAGAGACCTTTCACACTACTGTTGTGTGCTGAATAGTTGTATTAGGCCCACATGGAATCTGCGTGCACAGATCTCATTCACAAACTTCTATACATCTCTTGTGTGTTTATGAAGTATGATTTAATTTGATTGTGTTTGGCTGCCAATAAGAGTGCAGTACTCTCAGCTACGAGAATATAATGATTTGAATCCATTCCACATAATTCCGCCAATGTTCTAGTCCAGAAAACGTGAAAAATGTCCACAGATTCCATCTGGGCTATATTTAGAAAGAAATGGCATGACTTAATTTTTATGTTAAAAAAAAAAAAAATGAGGATGCTGTGTTTAAACTGATAAATGGATGCTTTAATATAATATTTTGTCTGTTTCAATTGTTTTAAATTTGAGTGGATTTAGGCATCACAACATTATAATTCACAGTATGAAAAATGTATAATCATTTTGAGATTTACTTAAGATTATATTTAACTGTCTTATGAATTATGATTTTATAGTGATGCATTGATATTAAAACCATAATAGTCATAAGCTGATGATTAGTTTTATATTGCAGATAACCAATGAATAGCCGATATTAAAATTCTATAATATTTTGTCGAAGTAAATTAAAAATACTAAAAACATTTTTTTTTAGGCATCACAACATTATAATAGTGTTGCCCAAAATATTGATATTTCTATATGTTTCTACTGAAATATCTGAAACGGTTCCAATACTCCTTTTCTGCAGTATCAATACACCGATACTAGCTGCGCGTTCTTGCTTTCTCTTCTCACCAACGGCGAATTGACACACACCCGCCTCTTCTCACTCACTCGTCCCGCAGGTTTCGCGCTTACACCAAAGTGCGTGTACTACTGATCTGTAAAAGTGGTGCTCTCATGAAGCCGCCTCTCAAACAGCGCACGAGTACCAAATTTAGCTCTTTTTCATGGCTTATTGCGTTTAAACGGTCAAATACATACAAAATTATCAAAATGCCCATCTTGGCGAATATTCAGGTAAATACAGTCTGTTTTGGAATGCAATTAGTTGAGAGAAAACGCATGTTGTGTAACAGTATATTGGATCCGTCCACAAGCTGTTAAAGGGTTATTTCACCCAAAAATGAAATTCTGGCATTAATTACTCACCCTCGTGTCGTTCCACATCCGTAAGACCTTCGTTCATCTTTGGAACACAAGTGAATATATTTTTAATGAAATCTGAGAGCTTTCTGTCCCTCCATAAAGATCCAATGCAGCTACCACTTTCAAGATCCAGTAAGGTAGGAAAGACATCATTAAAGTAATTCATGTGACTCCAGTGGTTTAACCTCAATTTTATGAAGTGCTTTGTTTGCGCAAAAAACATAATTTACCACTTAATTTACAAAAATATTGATTTGCAACGTGTGTTCACGAGAGCATGCCGCATGCGTTTTGAGTTCACGCGAGAGCTGGCATTGTTGCGTGAACGCTTTGGAAAATATTATTTTATAAATAAAGTGGTAAAGTGTTTTTTTTTTTTGTTTTTTTTTTGCGCAAACAAAGCACTCACTTCATAAAATTGAGGTTAAACCACTGGAGTCACATGGAGTACTTTAATGATGTCTTTCCTATCTTTCTGGACCTTGAAAGTGGTAGTTGCATTGGATCTCTATAGAGGGACAGAAACATCTCTGATTTCATTAAAAATATCTTCATTTCTGTTCCGAAGATGAATGAATGTCTTACGGGTGTGGAACGACATGAGGGGTAAATTAGTAATTAATGACAGAAATTTCATTTTTGGGTGAACTAACCCTTTAAAGTGACAGCAGTCTAATATTCCTGCTGCAGTCTGTCATGTAAATCAAATAACAGAAGACAAAGAGAAAATCACTAATTAATCCGGGTTTAATTTTTACAATGAAAACTGTCCAGTGTTATTTTACATTGATTACTTTCATTTCTGTAGCATTCCTTACCAGAATGCTACTGTTAGATTCACCTGAAAAACTTCAAGCCACATTTATTTAGCTTGTCTCTTTATTCTATTGTATGTATTTTTGCTGTAGTTCGCAATTTGTTATATATATATATATATATATATATATATATATATATAATTTTTTTTTTTTTTTTTTTTGTAAATGTAGTTCAATAAAATAAATCCTCCCTGTGCTGTGTGTAAGCTATTACAATGAAATTACCCAAATTTAAAAAGAAATTGAGATAATAAATTATCTGTGTGGCGGTAGTTTTCTCCATGGTATTGAAAATGGTATCGAATATCGATATTTTTCAAGGTATCGCATCGAAGTTGAAAAGTTCAGTATCGTGACAACACTACATTACAATATACAGTATGAACAATAGATATTCATTTTAAGATTAGCTAAAGATTACATTTAACTGTGTTATTAAATTATCAGTGTTTAATCAGTAGATCTAAATATAAGAAGTAGTAAATTAGCATGTGCAAATAAATGTAACATATATCATGCATCCCTGCTATTAAATATTATTATTTTATGCTTGTCATTTATGCATGATGTTCATTTTGAATATCAGTGCTGTCAGTAGTATGTATGTGTGTTTCTGTATTATATTGACTATGTACTATTACAAAAAGCTGCTGACACGGAGAAGGTGGTGGTGAATGTCTTGTGTGTCCCCCAGGTTCTGGGGCACATCCGCTCGTAGACCCACTGGCCGGCGGACCGCACCTCGCCCGGTTCCCCTACCCACCTGGAGCCATCCCCAACCCCCTGCTCGGACAGCCCCCGCATGAACACGAGATGCTCCGGCACCCTATGTTCGGTAAGACAAACACAAAAGCAGCGTCTCAATATTCTCAGCTCTTTGTCCAAGCATTACCTAATTGAATCTTGCTGTGTAATCCCTAGGCGCTCCATATCCCAGAGATCTCCCAGGTGGGCTACCACCACCCATGTCAGCGGCACACCAGCTGCAGGCCATGCATGCGCAGTCTGCAGAGCTACAGAGATTGGCCATGGAGCAGCAGTGGCTACACAGTCATCACCACATGCACGGAGGCCCTCTGCCAGGACAGGAGGACTATTACAGGTCAGTCTCCCTCTTATTCTAGAAAGTATCTGTGCTTCAAACATCTGTGATAATACCATACATGTCTCTTCTCACTATATTTCAGCCGGTTGAAGAAGGAAAGCGACAAACAGCTGTGATCAGCCGAGGGCTCCCAGAGGATCAGCAGGACACAGGAGGTCACAGCAGAACAGTCGCGCACAGGAACTCGCGTGTTCTAGGAACGTTCTCAGTTCGGCGAAGTGACGAGGATCGTCTGAGGAAACTTCTTTCTGTTGTCAGCTTTCTTCACTATTCTGGACTTTTTTTTAAGACATTGACTTTTTCGGGGGGTTATATATCGTTCAAGTAGTGACAGCGTCCTCAAGACTGATTGTGACTTTCCTGCATGAACATACTCTGAGAAGCTTCCCTGACGTCTTTTGTAGGTGCTAGAAAACCAGATACTTTGTCACTGTGCTAATTGGGGGGAAAACAGAGGAACAGACCAGTCGGGCCATTATATCTGAAAAGTGCTATCTTAAATTCAATGTTTATTTTAATACATTGTAGGAGGTTTTCATAATGTTAAGAAAAGCTGCAGCATGGCATTTTTTGAGTCTGTAAATAGTATATAAATATATATATATATATATATACATATATAATTATTGCTATTATCATAATAATTATTATTAGGTGTGGATTCCTAACAGATACGTTAGACCTCCGATATAATAATTTTCTGAAGTGTCATCCCTTGTTTCAGAGGGGAAGGAGATGGCACGGTCAGAGCAGGTAACAATGTCAGATGGTTCGGTCCATGTAAACGGGGTTTGCTGGGTAGAATGGTACCGGATTTTAATCCAAACACCTCTAGAGGTCAAAGCTCAGATGACGCGCTTTTTTATTTTTGTTCGTTTGTTTGATTTGTTTCATATATCGACAGTCTATGACAAACACTCATGATATCATGACCATATTTTTAATTTCATTGCTGAACTCAAACTCAAAACACTTGAAGGAGGAGGTGCGACGCCTCGTGAGTACTGGGGCAAGTAGCCCATTCGGAAAGAAGAATATTGCACTGATTAACCTCAGTTTTTCTTTTTAAACTGTAATTGGCTTTCCTATGGCTTTTTAAGTGTGAGCGAGTGCATTTCGAAAGCCATTCGCTCTGTTTTCTGTGTACCAAAGTTGAACGGCATTCAGTTTTGCAACTGGGTTCATATCTCAGCTAGTTCCTCAGTGCTTAGAGATTGCGAAACCTTTTTTTAAGTAACAATATGACATCTTGATGCACATTTTTTTACTTTTAGATTTACATATTGTCAAAGGGTGCTGGGAAAGATAGCAATGCCCCCCCTCCCCCCCACACTTCCCGGTTTGTCTCCTGAAGTCCTCTTACGAGCTACTCACGCAGTCAGTTTCCCGACCTACTGTACAGATTCATAAAACCATTCTCACTGTGAAGCCAGGGGGAAGATGGTGGCAGAGGAGACGTCGAGCTTGGATTGTGTACCTGTGTGTGCATGAGTTCACAGTGGTGGAGATGATGACTGTGCTTGAGCTTCTCTCTGCATTCCTGACACTGCATTACCTATGATGCATGATGCCTCTTTAGTTGCTCTCCATCATGTTGAGGCTGTTTGATAGCAATCATTGACTGTTACATGCAGTATTTTTGTTCGTTTTGTTTGTTTTTTTCCCAGATCCATCAGAATTAATGTTCAATATTTGAAATGACAAATGCTAAAAATTCATTTTTTTACCTCTGGTGAGATTGTGTATGGGCCTTTTTTGAGCTAAAAGTTCAAAGTACAGTAAAAGCTCATAGTACTGTTTTTAATCCTCCCCTTTTGTTTTTAAAAAAGCCATCGTGCATCCTTTGAAGAGTATGCATAGAAGCCAGTTTTTAGCAGTATATGCCCAAAGCTGAACACTTTCTGTAATTGGACTGTCATGTATCTTTTATTCTGTCTCAGATGTATACAGCATTTTACTTTTGTTTTAAGCATTTTCTCCTTTTGTCCCTCTTTTGTGTCTTAAACCTTTGATGTTGAGTGTTGTCAATGGTTTAGCTTCTTGTTTCAAAGCGGCAATAGCAGAATGTACATTCTGACTGCTAAGATTTATATATACTGGTATCTTGAAGCTTATTGTATATATTAGTAGTCGCAATGGGATGACACAGTGTAAACAAAAAGTAGAGATAATTAAGGCAGATTGTGAGTCCTGTGTTCTCCCCATTTGAGTATTTTGTAATTTTTTTGACAAATTTGTGGAATTAAAATAAAACTAAGTTACACCACATGGAAACTTGATTTCTAGTTAATATCACTTTTTGTTATATGACATGGCAAAAGTAAATGTTCATGCTGACAAAAATTCTGGGTTAAAGTGTTTGTTTTCTGTCTTTTCCAAGTTCATTCTGAACTACTAAAAATGGGTTGATTGATTTATACAAGTGACCATAAAAATGTGTGTTGGGTCGACCATATCAATGCAAGCAGTTCTAAAGTAATACTGTTGTCCATCATTTTACAAGCACAATCATTCTGGGAAATGAGCCCATAAAGTGAATTCTGGGAATGGGTCCCCAAGTAACAATAAATGGCAGACTAAAAAAGGTTTCTAATCCACAAGAATTCTGCCTATTCAGTCGCCAAGCACTAAAACAATTGAACATTTACAATACAAACTAAAACAAAATCAGAACATTACTCTGTGTGGTCATTCTTGTCTCTTCTTTTCTCCACAGTCCAAAAACAGCTTAAATTATATACAATTGATTTTAATTTTCACTAAACCAAAGAGACATACTAAAATTCTCATTTTGCACATCCAAGCACAAAAAATATGTAAATTTTCCAGGTGCTGATTTCGCAAGATGTATATCATAAGTAAAGTTAAGGTTGAGTGCTTATGTGGATTTTATCTCACAGCTGTAATCTAATAATACAGTTATAGGGTTATACTTGCTTGCATTTTTCATAAACTGAGGACATTAAATATTTAAATAACTTTTTTATTATTATTATAAGTTTGGTTATGTTCCCTTATGCAATCTTTCTAGAACACAGGCAGACATATTAGATTAACAATTTTTAATTTAACAAACCAGTTTAAATTTAATCATTTAAACGAACAAGAATATATAGAAAAACACACATGATATATGAGGGAAAAAATAATGTACACAATAAATACATAATTATAAATATTATAATTAAGTATAAAACAGATATATTAAATTTATGAATATATTTACACATCAGAATATATAGTTAAACAGTTCATATTTCATTATGAATATATATATATATGTATTAAATTATGGTCTTAAATATGCCATGAGTAAGGAATACTTGAATAATTATGGGATAATTGAATGAATATATTAAAAATATTTGAATAAAAATGAAATATGTACTGCATATATTCTGATTTTTAAATATGAATTCATATTTGTAAATATATTCATAAATTTAAGATATTTCTTTTATACATTTATTTACAGTTTGGCCTATTTTATATATATATATATATATATACAGTCAAACCAAAAATTATTCAGACACCTTGAACATTTCATCCATTGATATAGTTTATTCACTATAGTTAAAAAAAAATGATAATAAAATATGACAAGATCTCGGAGTTAAACTGTCAGAAAAATTTTCTTAATTATGTCAGATAACACTTAAGCAAAACATGGTTCTTATATATATATATATATATATATATATAATAGGAGGCCACACAATAAATGTATAAAATAAATAAATATATATATATATATATATATATATATATATATTTATAGTGTGCTTTTGCATATTACATGTCACTTGCAATTTGTATTCAGTGCAGTGAATAAACATCCTCATACAGTGAACCTAGAGGTCTTGCAGCACAGTTTTAAAATCTGTCAGTGCGTCTGCAATTTGTTCCTGTTTCTGTCTGGATTGCTAGAGGGGACGAGCGTTTCAGTGTGAAGGGAAATCTTGGAAGTGCTTCCTCTTCAAAGAGGCCATCTTGAAGGAGACAGAAAAACACAGTAATGATTTCTGTCCTCTCCCTGCAGTTGGCTGGTCGTTTTTATGAGGCTAGTGTGCAGTCAGTCAGTGAGTATTATTAGGCAGCTGTTGTTGTGCGTCCCTGTGGTGTTAGTCGCCGTATGTGGACGAGAGGGCTGCTCCCCTCGCTTAATGATATCCCACTCTCACATTCCTGTCATAGCAGATCTCAATTCCCTCATGTGCTCTGCGGGACTAGATTCACATTTGGCCGGTCCTATACATTCCACACCCACTCTACGCCAGCCGTGTGCACTTTCTCTCTTTTTCCACCCTCCTCCCTTTTTTTTGTCTGATCATCCTTTTTTCTGCCCATGATGTTCTCTGTCTCTTTGTTGGATAACATTGTTATCCTCTGAGATATATAAAATCTCCATTTCACACTTATCCTCTGTGGCAGCTGTCCAGATACTCAAACATTTGCTTTGTGATAGTGTCAGTAATAACTTAAGCCTCTTTGGGCCACCTGCAGGCTCTCAAATGTACATTATGAACATTGTGATCTTGTGAACTAATAGTAAAATGATTTTGATATCTGTTAAATTAGGAGCAAATCATTACAGTAATATCAATATATTTGATTGCATTAAATTTGTTAAACCTTTGTAACATTTTTTTTATATTATGCATTAGACAACCAAGTAATTAAAAGTACTGCTGAGGGCTAATTTTTCATAATTTTATTCCCCCCCCAAGGTCCACTTCTCTTAATTTTTTTCTCACAAGTAACAATTGTAATTTAAGTATAAAATAGGCTATATTTTGCTGCTGTGCCTTCTATGTACTTTTCTGTAATGTTCTTTCATGAAATGAGTAACAGCACTTTGCTGCAGGTTTGCTGTTGGGTGCAATATACTTTGTGCAGCTCCATCCTTCAATAAAAGCCTCTTTGCAAAGGCTGTATTACATCGTGAGAGGATCACAAAGCAATCCACACTGACATGTGCTGCACAAACTGTTATAATTAGACTGAAAGAATCAAACTTTGTTAAAAATACATAGGTCTAGTTCTGTCATGAAACTCTTCCGAGCAGTTCACACCAGACGCGAATGGAGCGTTAAGCGCGAGTGATTTACATCTTAAGTCAATGCAAAGACGAGATAGACATCCTGAGGCGCGATTCGCGCGAATGAGGCGGCGCGAATGACGCAGCGCGAATCGAGCGTTTCGGGCGTTTGACGCGCGAATCGCGCGAGTTGAAAAATCTGAACTTTGGCGAGTATTCGCGCCGCGTTAACCAATCAGGAGCTTGCTCTAGTAGGGACGTGATTACGACGTAGCGAGAGGAGGCAGAAATCCGAAACAACAATGGAGGACAAAATCATCTTCACTGTATGTGGATACCCGGAGCTGTACGATACATCTTCGTACTTTTATAGAAACAGGAATAAAAAGGATCTTGCTTGGAAGAAAGTGAGTGAGGAGGTCGAACAATCTGGTAAGTTGTAAAAAACGCTGTTTACTCAATTTGAGCTATATATATATATATATATATATATTGAGACTACAAGCTAGCTAAAGCCGGCAAATTGAGCTTATTCGCCGTATTTTACAACTACTTTCCCGCTGACGAGTTGATGTGTTTATTCGCGTCTGTTGTGAAGTGAATTTCACGCGCGAATGAAGCGAGTAAACTCAAAATGTTCAAGCGTCCAACTACGCGCGAATAGTGCGATTTATTCACGCAAGTCGCGTCTGGTGTAAACGCCCCATTAAAGCTCTAGCCAATCGATATTTTTGTTCTATCTATGTAACCTATTTATTTCCATCCCAAACCAGCTCAACTCAGTGCAGTATGACATGGGACTTTTCCTAGCCCTTCACCTTCCCCAGCACCACCTGCCTAAATCTGCTAGGGGGTTCTTCCTAATTTCCTTGCAGCAGCTCGTACCTATTTACTGTATTTATGTGCATGTTTCAGCAGTAGCCTTCGCTTATGCTGCAGCAGCATAACAAATCTAGTCCGCCAAGACTAAGCCTATGTAAAAGCTTATATAAAATATAAATATATATATATATATATATATAATTAATAGAAATGTCCTCCACACCATTACACCACCAGCAGCGTGAACCCTGATTACAAGGCAGGATGGATCCATGCTTTCATGTTGTTTATGCCTAATTTTGTCACTACCATCTGAATGTTGCAGCAGAAATCGAGACTCATCAAACTAGGCAACATTTCCAGTCTTTTGTTGTCCAGTTTTGGTGAGCCTCTGTGAACTGTAGCCTCCCTAGAAGGGATACAGCAACGGCTAGAAGTGAGGCAAAATTTCATAATAAAATAACAGTAAATTAATTTGCTACTTATCAGATTGTATTTTATTAATGACAACACCTACCCCCAACACCAAACCTACCCTTACAATACTGCAAATACAATTATTAAATTAATTAAATAAATAAATATTAAAATGTCCAGTGGCCATAGCTGTCTCCCTCCTAGTCTTTACCTTGCGTAGCCAGACCTTCAGACTGATGGCAGAAGGTCTGGACTCTATCGTAGCTTTCATTGGCCAAGGACCGCCCAGAGGCCGTTTGACTGACATGTAACACAACCAATCACAGTTTGTTTTGTTCCGCGTCATGTTTAGGGGCATGAAAATGTAAAGTCGATGTCCCTACAAAAACAGACCGGCGTACATCTAATAAATTATTCATTTAAGAACGTTGTGCAAGTTTACTGCAACAATGGAGCCGCGAACTTCACATACTTTTGAAAATCCAGTGTTTAGTTGATCTTGGTAAGCGCTCGTACATCACAGTTGTAAACAAGACGGCTTTCTTCTTCCACAAGCTGGTTTGGCGTCACAGCATTTGTTTCCAGGCGGACCGTTAAAGAACACGACACACACATCTCCCGGACATCCTGTAGAATTCAGCCAACCAGATGACGACTTCAAACATCCTGAAGTGTTTCCAGACAAGTGTGCCATATGCATCAGACGTTCAGCCAACGGTCTGTGGGCATGAAAGTTTGCGAACCCCTTGCAGACAGAATCTGTGAAAATGTGAATAATTTTAACAAAATAAGAGGGCTCATACAATATGCATGTTATTTTTTATTTAGTACTGTCCTGAGTAAGAGATTTTGCATGAAAAAATGTTTACATATGGTCCACAAGACAAAAAAATAGCTGAATATTAAAAACGACTCGCTCAACCCTTGAACCCTTGATTCTTAATACTGTGTGTGGTTACCTGGATGATCTACGACTGTTTTTTTTATGTTTTGTGATGGTTGTTCATGAGTCCCTTGTTTGTTCTGAGCAGTTAAACTGCCCAATATTCTTCAGAAAAATCCTCCAGGTCCCGAAAATTCTTCAAATTTCCAGCATCTTTTGTATATTTGAACCCTTTCCAGCAGTGACTGAATGATTTTGAGATCCGTCTTTTCACATGGAGGACAATTGAGGGACTCAAACACAACTATTAAAAAAGGTTCAGACATTCACTGATGCTCCAGAAGGAAACACGATGCATTAAGAGCCAGGGGTGAAAACTTTTGAACAGGATAAACATGTCCAATTTTTTCTTATTTTGTTTAAATATCTTTTTTTTTTTTCATTTAGTACTGCCCTTCAGAAGCAACAGAAGACACTTAAATGTTTGCCAGAAGACAAATTAAGTACATTATTCCTTGATCTTCAAATTTAAAAGGTTTTCACCCCCTGACTTTTTATAAATTCAGCTATTTTTTTTGTCTTGTGGACTTTATGTAAACATGTTTTATGTAAAATATCTTACTCAGGACAGTACTAAATAAAAAATGACATGCATATTGTATGATCCCTCTTATTTTGTTAAAATTATTCACATTTTCACAGATTCTGCAAGTGGTTCACAAACTTTCAAGCAGCACAGCATCTCTCAGCTGTGGTAGCTGGCAAACAAAAATAACTGTGCAAAAATTATTCATAACATTTATTTTATATATATATATATATATATATAAACAAATGTAAAGTTAATCACTTACCTTTCATGCATTGTTTTATACAAAATAAGATGTTTAGATAAACATCTTATGCTTGTTAGATAACGTATAAATGATAGAAATGATTTTCAGCATTTTCAATTATTGAACTTGATGGTTTTTCGAATTTAATATGTGATGCCATAATAACGAATGCCCAACTCTGAAGAATAATCTTCTGAAGTGCACTTGGCGGCATGATATATCCTACTTATTTCTTACTACCTCACCATAACTAGGCCAAGTATCTGAACACCAAACAGGTATTGCTGCATGTAAATCTGATGTTTTTACAGCTTTTGCACCTTATACAGTATATGCTCTACTCGTACAGGGGAGGGAATTCTGAAAGTTAGAGTAAGTATGTATGTGTTTCTTACCGTACTTCTAATTTTCTTGATGAAACAGTAATCTTACTAAAAGCCTGTGTGAAGTAGTGCTGGGTCATTATTTCAACTTGAGAGAGACAGTGATTATCTGCTTCCAACAGAACTGATTGCTCTAAGGTGTGCTGAACATGTTGAGATGCACAGCGACACAGCTTGAATATGAATACATAAGCTCTTCATGTTCATCATGCCCTAATGAAAACACACTCAGATGTTAAACCCATACTGTTAAGATGTTGGCCTGTGGTTGCCCAGAGGGCTTCAGGTGAAACCACATGCAGGAACTAGATGTTCTCTAGGGCCATAGAGACAGGGAGCACCCTGACCTTGTGTGTAATGAGCGTCCTGTGATAGATCGCTGTGCCAGTGCGCTCACTTGCCTCTCTGTGGGGCTGTCCGATTTCCCAGACACAGATAGATTGTTCTTTGTTTTTCTTCACACCTCCATAGTGCAATTAATCTTCCCCGAGTCCATCTCCATGTCTGACTCCAGCATAGCAGACAACTCTCGAGCCGGTAGGTGATAAACTCACACGCCAGGGGTAAATGCACCACGGCCTGCTGAAATATCAGAAAGAAGATGTTAAAATGCATAGCTCTGTTGGCTTTTTTCACCTTGTATTCTGGAAAAAGCCTTATCTTTGCTCTATTGAGAAAGTTTCATTTTGGTTTCAAAATATTTCAAAACTGGAATTTCACCAACAGTAATCTTGCATCATTGATTTAAAAAGGAATGTTGATCTGCTGAATTGCCAACTGCATGTTTTGCATTAACAATGGCAATATACTGTGGAACATTTCTTGCTCATTTTACACCAGTGTAAACATAAAGCAGTATTTATACCTCGGTAATTCATAAGGCAAGCTTCACAAAATCAGGAAGCAATTGGAGTCTGGGCCTCCTCAAAAACTGACTCCAAATAAACATAACAACTGAAGTGATAAAATTAACTTGTTTTAATCTATGTTCATATCATGTTAAATTCACAGGACTTTTCTTGACAATGACATCGGCTGTGGGGTGGGGTTTGCGCTGAAGTGTTTTGAATGGTCATGACTTCTCTTTTCAACATATTTTTAGGGCCCGAGCACCGATGGTGTGAGGACCCTATTGTAATTGCTGAGTCAATTCTTCTTCTTCTCCGAAATGAATCGTATTTTTGAGGGCCTAAACATGCTCGAAAACTCATGAAACTTTGCACACGCGTCAGAAGTGGGTTTCAGAATTAGGTGTGGCAAAATGGCTCAATAGCGCCACCTACAAAATTTCAATTAAGCGCCATTCACACTACGTTTCACGTACAGGTATGAAATTTCGGTAGACACATGTAACAGCCCAATACCTACAAAAAAGTCCATGGGTGCAAGATCTGAAAACCCAACAGGAAGTGAGATATTTTGAATTTTCTCTGCAAAATTTTTGCAGTTTTTGTCATTTCCAGACGTTGTACCTTAACAAACTCCTCCTAGAGCTTTAATCAGATCAAGGTCATATTTGGTCAGTCTAATCTAAAGGTCTTTGTGACATTAAATTGTGAAGATATAGAGTTTTCACTGAAGGGCGTGTCCGTGGCGGCCTGACAAAGTTCGATGTTTCACCATGAAACAGGAAGTTGTTGTAACTCGGGCATACAATGTCCGATCTGCCTCAAACTTCACATGTTTCATTAGAGTCCTGACCTGAAGACATCTACAATGCAATATCAGTTACAGTCATAGCACCACCTGCGGGCAACAGGAAATGACATGTTTTACACTGTGATTAACTCCTCATAGAGATTTAATCAGATCAACATAATATTTGGTCAGTCTAATCTTAAGGCCTTAGCGATGTTACATTGCAAAGATCTAGAGTTTTCGCTGAAGGGCGTGTCTGTTGCGGCCTGACAAAGTCGGATGTTTCGCCATGGAGGAAGCTGTTGTAACTCAAGCACACAGTGTCCGATCTGCCCCAAACTTCACATGTTTGATAAGAGTCCTGGCCTGAAGACATCTCTATGCCAATATTCAGTTAGTCATAGCGCCACCTGCTGACAGGAAATGTCATGCTTTGCACAATAATTCACTCCTAGAAACACAGTTAAATATGCCATGAAGTACCAAACATACTAGAAACACGTTAAATCGATTAACGGCACGAAACAGGAAGTTGTTGTAACTCAGGCATACAATGTTTGATCTGCTCCAAACTTCACATTTGATAATAGTCCTGGCCTGAAGACATCTATTTGGCAATATTCAATAATAGTCAAAGCGCCACCTGCTGGCAGCAACTGTGGTGCATCAAAATGACTTTGCCATATTTTTCCTCTATTTATCTGCTTAAATAAATATCACTCACTGTTCAGTTTTCCTAAGGCCACCGGGTGGCGGTAAGCCTGGGTGCAAGGGCCCTTTCATCGCTGCTTACAGCTTTAATTTATGGTTTAATTTTTTCGTTAGCCAGGAAAGTTTTCTTAAAGCTGCTGTCCATAAGTTTTGCCTCTTTGTTGCCATCTCTGTTTGAAACATGCAACTGCAGTTATATGCGGAATTATCATCTTTACGTCGGTTGTGCTTCAGCACGGCTCCTCAGCGTGGACGAATCTAATGTTTGCTGTCAGTCAACACATCGGTGGATACTGTACGCTATACTTTGTTCTCAAATTGTTAATGTTAACATCAGCATTGCGTGACTATGTGTATTTAGTGTCTATTAGCGTTACCTGTAGATTCCAATTTCTGTAGCCACTCTGCAGTCTGAAGTCTTTTGCTTTTGTCTACGGGTGAATCTCCAGTTGTCACTGATGATTGTCATTTGGACCTTTCTGGATTACAATCCGCCATCAAAATGATAAGTTTAATTATTTCAGCTGCTGTGAGAAAAGGCTATAAATGTTCTGCTGCCAGCAGCATCCTATATGCATAGTCTACTAGCTGGGACTCCTTCCTTTCTGTTTACAGATGTGACGTAATGGCGCAAAGACGAACGGCTGCATGCTTGAATTTCCTGCGGAAACCCACCAGTACCGATTTTATTTTAAAACATTATTACAAGCTTACTGTTGTGAATCGGGCTAAGGTAAGGTGATAGTTTTGAACACTGGCTGGTTATGTACTTGCTCTAAAATTGATTTTGGATCATTTTTAACCAAAAAAAGTTATGGACTGCAGCTTTAATGTTCCCAGAACGTTAGTTTTTGGCTCACAGAACGTTATTCTAACGTTAATCTAAAGTTCCCAGAACGTTAATTTTTGGTTCCCAGAACGCTATTCTAACGTTAATCTAACGTTCCCAGAACGCTATTCTAACGTTAATCTAACGTTCCCAGAATGTTAGTTTTTGGTTTGTATAACGTTATTCTAAAGTTAATCTAACGTTCCCAGAACGTTATTCTAACTTTAATCTAACGTTCCCAGAATGTTAGTTTTTGGTTTGTATAACTTTATTCTAACTTTATTCTAACATTAATCTAACGTTCCCAGAATGTTAGTTTTTGGTTTGTATAACATTATTCTAACATTAATCTAACGTTCCCAGAACGTTATTCTAAAGTTAATCTAACGTTCCCAGAATGTTAGTTTTTGGTTTGTATAACATTATTCTAACATTAATCTAACATTCTCATAACGTTATTCTAACGTTAATCTAACGTATTTTTAGCCAGGAAAGTTTTCTTAATATTCCGAGAATGTTAGTCTAACGTTATTCTAACATTAATCTAATGTTAATCTAACGTTCCCAGAATGTTAGTTTTTGGTTTGTATAATGTTATTCTAACAATAATCTAATGTTCTTATAATGTTATTAAAACATTTCCAGAACGTTAGTTTTTGGTTCCCAGAAGGTTATTTTTAGGGCCCGAGCACCAATGGTGTGAGGACCCTATTGTAATTGCTTCTCCGAAATGAATCGCATTTTTGAGGGCCTAAACATGAAACTTTGCATGTCACCCACTATTCACTGTTTTCCTAAGGCCACCGGCCTATTGATATCATACTTTACATAAAACTCGCTCCAAAAGAAATCTAATGGAAATGGAGGAGAACAGGTCACTGCCATTCAAACAAAATCACTTTTTTTTTTCAATAGGTAGAAACATAACATGGGTATATACAATAAAACCTTAAACATACAAAAACATAGTATACCTTGGAGGCCCCAATATTAAGGAGGGCCAATCAGCTTTCAGTTTAAGTATCTCTTAAGCGCGTTATGTTTTTTGTTAACACAAGTGCAAAGAAACTTTCAGTTGATGTTTTTCAGTCAAAAATGTAGGAGAAATCCGAATTATTGAATTGGATCTCAGTCAAATGAATGACTGTATATCAAGAATATATATAAATTTTCTATTATAAATGAATGGAGGATGGCGTTTTATTGCATGTAGGCCTAGGTGAGCAAATGTTAGATTGAATGGAGCTCTCCTTTCATTCATCAATATTTTTTGCTCATACTTTGAATTGAAATACATGGAATATTTAGAGTTACTCAGTCTATTGTGCAGATTCGAATGCAAAACATTAAAACAGGTTGATTTCACAGAAGCGTGTAAACTTTGCTGCTCTGTTTGTTTGAGCATCATGTCAACTTCCGCCTTAACCAATGCCATTAGCAAGCGGCAACCTCCCCCAGTTTCTCTTGAAGCCAATACGGAAGTGACTTAAACTGCAATTCATTGACTGGCCACTAGGGACAGGCTCCAAAAGAGAGCAGAATCTCATTGAGCCCCATGTTAAAATGCCCAACTTTACAGCACAAAAAAACATGTTTACAGCCTGGTACGAATTGTGGTTTTGGTCTATACAGCTAATTTTGCCCTTCATGAACACTCTGAGGGGGTGAATTTTTTTTATAACTCATCCGTTTAAATTATATTAAGCCTTAAAGTTCTGCATAATTAAGGGCGTACGTGGCCACTTGAGTGACCGCTGGATTGCCGCTGCTGTCTGTGAGCCGTCACGTTACTTCAGCTAATTCCAGCCGCTGAATTTGGCACCTCTGCCGTGTTTGTGTTTTTTTTCAGGATTTTGTGGACAAAAAGTGCTGATGTTTGTTTATCAATGGACGCTCATGGACATTTTACCCAAGTGCCACGGATTGGTACTTGCTACAAAGGGCCTCAAACAACTGCCTCAAACAAAATTTTGTTTTATTTATTTATTTTTTTACTGGTTAGCATGGTTAGCCCTTCTCTCTGATGTACATTATCTTTATTAAGTGACGTATACATCGAAAAAAAGCCATGTCTTCTGACAGAAAAAAAATCATTGGCGGCACATTGTTTACATCATACTTTGGCTCCAGAGTGATTCATCTCACAGCATTTGCAGCTCAGATGATCGGCTGCAGAACGGAGCATCCTTGAACAAAGAAAATTGTTTCTGTGCTGAATTTGAGATGAATGGGAATTCTAACATAGCTTTCTACAGGTATTATAGACCTCCTGGGTCACAGATGTGTGTTGGTCCGGCAGTGATGATCTGGTAGATTGATCCAAAGGCCACCAGCTGTCTTCAAGTAAAATCAAAATGAATGCTTTAGTATTATGGAAATATGCCGAATGGAAATATTTATTTATAAGATATGTGTTCACATAGTTAAGCTCAGAGGAGTGCTTCATTTCATTTCAGAGTAGGTGGCTTTGGCATGTAATCTCACTCTTTCAGAAATATTATTATATGATCTCAACTAACATCACTTAATGCTGCAAGTGCTCTCTAATCATGCAAGGCAGTATTCCAGTTTAATAACTACATCCTTGGATTAGAGATGACAGTGTTACAGTGATCAGATGTGATGTGTAATCCTTGAGATGAACGTTTTTTCACAGCCTCAGCGTAGCGGATCTGTGGCCGCACCGCACTGAAAACCCCAGAAGACATGCAAGTCAAATCTCCACAGCCTTCCTCTATCTGTGTGCAGAGAGGAAACGTCTGCTTTTCGTATGAACACAGCTCTGTGCAGAGAATATCATTTCTGACTGAGATGATTCAAATCCAACCAAGAGCAGATTCCCTATCATGAGAGAGACGTGTAATGAGATAACAGAAAGGCCACAATAATCAGTAATCAGGATAATCTGCAGTGTAGCTCTCCAACCCTTACAAAAATTCACCAGGGTTTAATATAGCAGTCATAACCGCTATTTCCTGAGAAATGTTTGTAGATTTATGCTGAACGGCTTATTTAATTTGAATATTAACACTACCTGTAGTTACTATTTGTATGCTGTAGATTTATATTAATTTTTATCTATATATTATTACAGTGGGATAAAGAGCCTGCTTTATGTTTATAACAAAGGTGTGTTCAGTTTTAGTTTAGTTTTCACTTTTCTTCAACTGTTTTTTTCAGTAAATTATAATTTCAGCTTTTTCGGTTAACACAAATGTTTTCAGTAGTTTCAGTTTTAGTTAATGATGATTAGCTATAAGTCGGTTACATTAAAGGAAAATTAAAATGTCAAAATTATCATCATTTGCTTATATTTTTATCTTATATTTTTTCCATACTGTGAAAGTGAATGGTGACTGTCATTCTGCCTGACATCTCCTTTTGTGTTCAAATGAAGACATGAACAACATGATGGAGAGCAAATTACGACAGAATTTTCATTTTTGGGTAAACTAACCTTTTAAAATTGATGTCTGGCAAGCTTTGGTGTTCAAAACATAGAATCCAAGTATTGATTTCAGCGCCCTCTGGAGGCCGCTGGAGGACCAATGTCACGTGTTAAAATTGATCTCTTCCTGTTTAATGCGCTTAACGGCTGTGGGGAATGTGAACTGACACTTCTTTTGTCTGCCGAAAAAATATACCACGCACGCAATATCCCTGAAAGAAAACTTAACATAACATAGTAGCAGTACTCATTTAATCTACAAAGTCGCATAAATTCTGCCATTTGGTTTATGCTCCCCTTTTTAAATATAAGAATAAAGAGCCTCCTGTAATGTGTGTAACGTGATATGATTCCATTTTTTTTAGACACGTCACGTGACTGCGTTGAAATTGGGCTGAGTGCGTCCTCTAGTGGATAACAATACAACTGACATAGCAGAGGTTTAAAGAGTACCTGAAAACCATACTTGAGTAAAAGTACTGATACCTTACATCGAAAATGACTCCACTACAAGTTACAAGTAACCAATTCCAATACGACTTGAGTAAAACTCTTAAAGTATCTGATTTTAACAGTACTTTACTATGCTGAATGTAGGCTCAGAGATGCACTAGTCCTGAGAGACATGCCAGTGAAATCAAGAAACAATTGATTTGTAAGATGAAAAATCAAGTTTATTTTCTAAAATAAAAATAAAACTGAACACCTCAGTGTTGCAATAAATCAAGGACACAACAACCTTTTAAATGTCTACAGCTCAAGTGTACAGAAAGGCCATAAGTAAACCAATATCCAATATCCATTAAATAGTCAAAGTTTACTGTATGTGCTGGTTTGAGTCTCATCACCAGCTGCAGTCATTTCCTCATCTAATAAATAAAACATCTGCCATCAGAAACTACCTGCTAATGCACTCACATTCACATAAAGTATCCTTGTTGACAAGTTTTGGGTGAGTAAAGGCAAAACGCACAAGATATAGTACCTTCAATTCCCCTTAGATGGCGATATCGCTTCTTTATATCAGAAACAAACTGCTGCAGAAAAAGTTAGCCATGAAAAATCTAATTTGTATTTGCATAACTCATCACAAATGTAGTGGAGTAAAAAGTGCATTTACTTGCTCAAAATGTAGTCAAGTAGAGAGTAAAGTAAAGTTGCTAATATCTTTGATACTCAGTACAACTACAAAGTAGCCAAAAAGATACTTAAGTACAGTAATTAGTTACATTTACTCAAGTACTTAACAGTTTAACTGGTTTTATTTTAGCTGGTCTCCCAATAATATTTTTTTTATTTATTTTACTATTTGTTCTATTTTATCTTTAATTTTATTGCATTTCACTTTTTTATTTTATTTTATTATTTAATTTAATTTAATTTCCTTTGATATAAAAAAAAAATAATAATAATTTCACTTTTTTTATTTGATGTTTTGTTTTATCATTTTATTGCACAGTAGGGATGGTGTAAGTAGGGACAGTAGGAACCTTCATATATGTGTTTTTGTAAAGACCAGGTTCAAAATGTGTCTTTCATGATTTTTTGTGGATGTTAGCACTGTGTAAACCATGTTAATCCAACTCACTCACATCCAGCCAGTCTTTGAAGGCAGTTGTGTCAATATTGAATGAACGGAGCTGCAGAGGAATTTGCTTTAGCTGTTTTCTCCCTGTACATTTCACAATACATATCACGGGAAGTGTGATACGTAGGCTATAGACAATAGATTTCCACTCAAAAGAATACCAAATTGTTTTCTCTAGTTCTGCACAAACAAACACGTCATTTGCAATCAAAAATACTATGCATTCACAAACATGTTAAACCATTATAGAAACCTAAGAGATGAAGCTCATGTTGCTGAATCAGACAGTTTAAAGCTGCTTGTGTAAACACTGATAATAGCTTCTCGGTCGACTAGACCTTGAGTAAACAGAGTGGCGATGTGTGTACTCTGTGGTCAGTCATCATTTACCTCTGCTCAGCACATCTCTGTGTGGGAGGTTAAGAGAGACGGTCCTCCATTTTGAATGAGACGTTCTTACCGGAAGAAAAAAAGATGCACATGCACATTTACCTGCTTTCCATATGGTTTAATATATTTATCTTTGTGTTAAACTGTAAATGTGGTATGTTTATGTGCATATCTCTGTGCCACTGTGTGTTTACATTGTGTCTCAGCCAGTGAAAGGAAGATAGGACGTGCTTCACATGCTGTATGCGGCTGTGTGTGTCTGTCAGTGGGAGTGTGTGAATGTGTGACGTGAGTGTGTTTTTACTGGGTTATTTCCCTGGCTGGCTGATTTGATTTGATATTGGAGGGTTTGTGCTGTGTGAGCAGAGTGCTTGGGGGAGGATAGGGTTTGTAATGAGAAAGTGGTATGGGTCGGCTCTGTAAAACTGCTCCTGATGGGTCTCTTCAGCACATTTAATGAGGCCTGCGCTCCCTGTGTTCCCTAGACGACACGACTCCCTGCAAAACCTGGAGAGGAACCGTGTCCTGCTGTGCCACAATCCTCCCTGCCTCACCGTCTCTCCATGTGCTTTACAGCCCGTTCATCCATATGTGCTCTGATGACTCTAGCTGTGGAGGGACATGGGGTTTATGTTTTTACAGTCGACATACTAGGATTTTTCATTTAGATAGGCTATATATAGATATATGCTGGAGGAGGTTCTGCTTCACTGTTTTCTCTGTATAAACAGAGGCAGTGAGATTTTTGGGCCTTTGGCTGAAGGGATGGCATATTATTTATTTTTAATTTTTCTCCAAATATGATCCCCTCTGAGACAATATGAAATAAAACGTGTGTCTATAATAATACTAATACTACTAATAATCAGAATAATAATTTTTGTTCAAAAAGAGATTCAAAGCTTCGAGAGTGTCGAAAACAGCGCCATCTGGTGTTTCGTAAAAAATAAAGCAGGCAAAACCCTGTGAAAGAAGTTTCGTCGGACGAAGCAGCCACCACGCAGTTTCATGTTAAGTGCTCAAATAAAAGCCTAATAGTGCGCGCGCGTGTGTTGAATGTATCTCAGTGATAAATTAATGTACCCATTAAACTATGGCCATATGAATATCATGATGTAACAAAAGAATAAATGTACACATATATGAATTGCATATGGCAAATATTGTATTTTCCTGAAATAATTTGTATTCTTCATATTGTATAACTGGGTATATAAAAAATTAATCGAATAAGTCTGAATGAAAACCTAACGTTACTCATAAAGTAAGATATGGGGCTTCGAACATTCCGATACGCAAAGTAAATCGCGCACGTGATTGGACAGAAAGTGAGGCTTCGTTTGTCATTGGTCACGTGATTTCTACGTTACCGACACAAGGCATTTGCTGGAATTTATTTTCAAGGAAGTATGGTGTTTATTAATGGGTGTAGCTACAGTAACATCTTCAGCTAATCAGCTTGAGATCCATTCCATCTCAGCTAGTTATATATCTTAAGCCTAATATTGAATGTTTTATGAGCAGTAGGATAATCTTCTTTTTTTTAGTTAAGGACCATATTCATCCGCACTGACATGCAAAGCCGAAGCACAGCCAAAACAATGTTCTTCCACAAAATGGATGCAGTTTTGTTTTGTAACCGCTAGAGGACCAAAAGTTACATAGTGTACATTTAAGGATATATTATTATTGCTATCTCTGTTGTTTTTATTATTGTTAATACTACTGCTGCTACTGACTATTAATAATAATTTTGACTTTTATAATAATAATAATAATAATAATAATAATAATTATTATTATTATTTTTAAATTGAATATTGTTGCTGTACTAAAGCTAAAACTACTTAAAATATGGTCTGGAAGATATTTAATTTATGTTGAGAGGTAGTATTTCTATATTTATAACAGTTTAAAGTTTAAAATTAGATTTGTTTTTGATTCTTACTGTTAAAATGTCTCTAAATCAAAAATAATAATTATGATTTAATTTCATGATTTGCGACCAGAAATAATGAAAAAGTATTAACTATCAAATATAATAAATTACATTGAACATTACAGTTTGTTGTTGTTTTTTCACCGACCCGCCCAACAAATAAATTGCACAATGTTGTAATATATTTGATATACTTGAGTAGTATTTCAAACATAACTGTCTAGCTCAGCTGATTTACATAAACCAGCTGAACAAGCTTTTTAATATGTGACATTTTTGATCAGCTAGATCCTCTGTTGGCTAGATTTCTTTCTGCTTTGTGGATTTGTAGGCCAGAGTTCACCAAACCTGAACTTTGGAAGTGGAGGACAAAATTTCTTTGCATGAGCTTGTTTCTGATCTCCTGTGATGATTATGAATGGAAGTGAATGGAGCGTGAAATCAACCGTTTTGGATTTTATTTGTATACCTGTATGGTATTGTTTATATTATGGAAAAGGTTAATCTTTTCATAGCAACTCCCTTTCTTTCTCATAAAGTTGTTATTGCTGGTTTTGCATGTTGTGTAGGGAGCTGGTTTTGTTTTTCTGTAATGCCCCAGTACGGCCACCAGAAGACATCATATCCAAAGAGTTGAGTAGCAGAGGAAATATCTGTCAGAGGTGTTCACCTCACCTCACCTCGTACACCAACACAGCAGAGGCAAGTTCTGTTCGCCACAAATGTGCTGCTGTCCTCATCTGCACTCTGACCTGCTCTCACTCTGTACTTCCTCTCGCTTTTCTTACCAAGAGTCTAATGCATGTGGAGTACAATGTTGTCCCAGTAATTATTACTTATAGTTTAATGGTATATATATTTTAATTACAAACAATATTTTATGTTTTTTAATGTTGTGCACTTTTTAATGTCTGTATAAAGATTTGTTGTCCTGTCAGCCCAAGATGGCCTTTCTTAAACATAAGATGGCTTTAAATTTTTATCGCTAGGTGGTGCTAAAGACGCATGCAGTGTCTCCCAGTCTACATTGAGCTTCATCAATGTGACATCATTATGAATGACACACATCAGTGTCTAAATGATGCTGGCTCTCTTTTCTCTGATTACAACAGTTAGTGTTCATTTAACTCATTACAGTGGACAATTTGCCAGACATCAGTACAGTCATTATGGTTGTTGCCATTAATTGTTATGTTCATGGAGGAAATGGTTCTAGTAGTGCTGAGTGCTGAGGTGAGGACCTCATGAAGTGTGTTTTCTGGGCTATGCAAAGTCCAACAGGTGCAGTCCCTGGCCATATATGTACAAAATGACAAGCTGTTACCTGTTTGGTTCTGATATACAGCAGTGAACATTTTTACATACAACCGTTCAATCCATATGGATTCCACTAATGCAGTGTTTGTCAAATTGGGGTCTGTGGAAAATTCCTACATTTTGTGATCAGACGATGGTACAATATTAAAGTATTGGCTGGAAGTCGATAATACTACTTCAAATATAACAATTAAATGAGAACTTTATTAGGAAATATACAAAACTCTAGTTGAAAATGTTACATTTTTTAAAAAATGTCATGTTTCATGGTCAGGATTATGGGTAGTGTAGTATTTTATTGTAAAATCAAAAATATCTATTATCTATCTATATATCTGAATACTACAACTACAGAATTTTTTTAACCCTTTGTGTGTGTTGCTATGTTCGTTTTTTGCGCCATCAGTCTTTGGCAAAATAAATTGAGAAACCCTGCTCTAATGTAACCCAATCACCCAAACATCATATTGTTAGTAAATAGTTAATAAATGTGTTCTTCATATGAATGATGAGCATCAATGAATATTTGGATTGTACTAAACTTTAAAGGGATAGTTATAGATACCCAAAAATAAGAGTTATCCCATAATTTACTCACCCTCAAGCCATCCTAGGTGTATATGACTATCTTCTTTCAGACAAACATAATTGGAGTTATATTAAAATATATCCTGGCTCTTCCAAGCTTTTTAATGGTAGTGAAGGGGGCGTGACATTTTGAAGCCCAAAAAAGTGCATCCTTCCATCATAAAAGTAATCCATACGGCTCCAGGGGGTTAATAAAGGCCTTCTGTAGTGAAGCAATGCATTTTTGTAAGAAAAATTTTCATATTTATGAACTTTATAACTTTATAAACTAGAGTCACTAGCTTCCGTATGCGAGTCTAGTTCCGCCGGAAGAGTGACCTCTGACCCGACGCAATGATGAATGCGGAAGTGCAGAGGATAAAGCAAAACAAAACAGTGATCACTAATTAGAAGTCTAAAATGATCATTTTTAAAGAGAAATGTTGGATGATTTCAATATCAGAGAATAGAAGTTTGAGTTTGTTGCCCAGCCGTTTTTGTTTGAACCGTGAGAGGCGTCTAAGCTTACGATACTCCTACATCCTACGTCATACATTGCGTCAGAGGATTACTCATTTGGTGCAAGTCGACCTGGGGAGTATGTGTAGAGTCGCCTGCCGGAAGCTAGTTATTTTAGTTTATAAAGTTTTAAATATGGATATTTTTCTTACAAAAACCCATCTCTTCACTTCAATAGGCCTTTATTAACCCCCTGGAGCCGTGTGGATTACTTTTATGGTAGATGGATGCACTTTTTTTGGGTTTCAAAATTGTGAGCCCCATTCACTACCATTATAAAGCTTGGAAGACCCAGGATATTTTTAATATAACTCAGATTGTGTTTGTCTGAAAGAAGAAAGCCATATACACCTAGAATGGCTTGAGGGTGAGTAAATCATGGGATAATTTTCATTTTTGGGTAAACTATCCCTTTAAGTTGATGTTGATAAACCTGGTCAGCTCTGCAGATGATCTGATTTCCTGAAGTTTAGAGTTGAAGGCCTGATGAAGATGAGTAAAAAACAGGAAGGGAGGACAGCGGTCGGAAAATAAACGAGTGTTTTGGTTGGTGGGTGTGTGTGGGAAGGCTGGATAAATGAGGGCTGGAACACAGGTGTGGGGGTGTGATTAGGCTCCCAGGGCAGATCGTCTCTCTCTCTCTCTCTCTCTCTCTCTCTGCCTCTAACAGCCTCGTGTTGTTCTTCTTTTTGCTTGTGTGGAAGTTGTGAGGGCACCCTCTGGATTGCCTCACTGCCGGAGCATGCCGGACCCTGTTATCCGGCTATCCATCTGTGCTATTGATTTTTCTTTTTTTTTCATCTTTCCCCTCCCTGGGCTGGTGTTTGAGCGTCGAGATAGGGAGCTGGAGGAGGCGGGGGGAGATCTGAGCATGTTTGCAGGGGATCGGGGGGGCTGAGGCTGGCAAGGTCTGCCTAGCCTGGACCAATCTCTCCGAGCAAGTGTGTGTGCGTACAGGCCTATGTATGTATCTATTCTCTTTCTCTCTCTGTTTCTACTCCCTCTCCCTCCAGGGATCGCTTCCCCCCTCGCCTTTCAGAGGCGCCCACACCGCACACGCTCCTGGCGGCGCTTCCCTCCTCCCCCTTGCCCCTCGCTCTCTCCCGCCCGCCTGCCTGCCGTCTCCTCTCCCGGGGGGCATCAGCAGCGCTGCCGGCTCGCCCCGTGATTTGCAGAGATTTGTCTAAGTGAGAAGCAATTAGTGTGGAAGGCCATTAATGTATGCGCACTCTGGCCGACCTCCGGCTGGTTTGAGGAGAACCGGGGTGGCGTGACCGCAGGGCTCCGCGATCCTCTCCCCTTCATTTCGTTGGCAGGAACATACCGAGACACCAGCGTTCCCCGCTGCCACCTGACCGATTTGATTTCTATTAATGAGATAAACACAGCGTCTCATGCTCTAAACTGTCATATTTCTTTATGCATTCACATGAGTCTTTTTGTTTAAGCTTTGACTAATTGCTTTGTGCAGTTTTTAGCGTGTGTGTTTCAGGTTTAGGCTACCTGGCACAGTAGTTGAAGGGTTTCCTGCAAGCCCCCACACACTTTCCATTGCAGATGATTATCAGCAGTTAGCAAAAGCATGGAAAAGCAGTAGGTGTGGACTGTGTATGGGCCGTGGGAGGGTTCCCTCTGAGATTTGCCGTGGTGGGTTTGGGCCAGGGGCATTTTCTCAGAGGAGGCAGTTCTTACTTCAATACAGTAGGATGAGGAAGTCATCGACAGTGCAAAACTAAAACAAAACAAATACTACAAAATATGAGATATATATTTTTTCTTGAAATAACACTACAATAGCAAAACCAGGAGATAAAGCTTCAAAGGGAGGCTTTTGCCCACATTGAGCTCATTGATTTTGATTTTAATTTTGAATTGAGGTTCTAAGGTGTGGCATGAATCTGAAGGTGGTCAAATAAATACAGGTGAAAAGTCCGATTAAAGGAGGCAGTGCCTCCAAATCACTGCGATTGGTTTAATAAACTAAAGTTTTCATTTAGTCAAAAAACAAAACCGAATATAAAGGTTTGTTAATTAAATTTGGGCAGTGGGCAATCAAACTCTGAATGCTGTTCAGGGTGTTGTTCACAGGTAATAAATCAATCATGAGAAAGTTTTTTTTGCAACAAGCCACCTCTCTGTATTTCTGTCGATTTGTCACTTATGTCACCAGTGTTAACCAAAACTGTTTTGGCTATCAACATTCTTCAAAATATCATCTTTTGTGTTCCGAAGAAAGATGGTGATGACTATGATTCTTTTGGTGAACTATTAATTTAAAACATGAAATCAAACTTAAAACATGAAATAAGCTGGTTTTTAGTGACCACTCATGGTTAAATTAAATAAAAATATAATCTCTATATCTGTCATTATTGTAGTTATTATATTTGAAGCAATGTAAAACCATGCATAAACTTAATGAGACTTTGTTTTGACTTAGTTTGTAATAAACAATAGACTAAAAAACCCAAATTCCAAGCTTTTCCTCTTCACCAGTTAGTTCTGGTCTTGGTAGCAGAATTAGAGGCCTGAATAAATACAGAAATAACACACTTTCTATTATATCAGGTGAATTGAAGGCCTCCTCCTGAAGTCAGGCACTGAATCTGTGAGGAGCCGGCAGCTCCTGGGTGGCTGTGCTGACGTGTTGGTTAATTAAAGATAGGGTAATTAGAGACAGTTCTTACAGCAGCTTTTAGGAGCTTGATAAGAGGCTAATCCTCTGAAGTAAGGCTGAGATCGAACTGGTCCCTGGTGAGGCTGTTCTCCATACGCTCAGCTGGAAGTACAATCTCTCCTCCAAAAGAGCAGGATTTAGAGAAATGGCACAGAGGCAGTCTTTACCAAACTGTGATAATATGAGAGGAGGGAGGCTGTATCCTTAAAGGTTTACTCTGTATTTTTTGTCCACATTAAAGGGTTAGTTCACCCAAAAATGAAATTTCTGTCATTATTTACTCACACTCATGTCGTTCCACACCCACGTAAGACCTTCGTTCATCTTCAGAACACAAATTAAGATATTTTTTGATAAAATCTGATGGCTCAGTGAGGCCTGCATCGCCAGCAATAACACTCCCTTTTTCAATGCCCAGAAAGCTACTAAAAACATATTTAAAACAGTTCATGTGACTACGGTGGTTTAACTTTAATATTATAAAGCGATGAGAATACTTTTTGTACGCCAAAAATAACAAAATAGTGACTTTATTCCAAAATATCTAGTGATGGGCGATTTCATGAAGCTTTGAAGCTTAACGAATCTTTTGTTTCGAATCATGGTTCGCGTATCAAACTGCCAAAGTCACGTGAACTATTGAAGTTTCAAAACACTTACGACGGAACGAAGCCTCGTTTACTGAAATCATGTGATTTTTGGCACTCTAAACCACTGTTTCGAAACAAATGATTTGTAAGCTTCGAAGCTTCATGAAGCAGTGTTTTGAAATCCCCCATCACTAGATATTGTTAAATAAAGTCGCTATTTTGTTATTTTTGGTGCACAAAAAGTATTCTCGTCGCTTTATAATATTAAATCCCTGTAGTCACATGAACTGTTTTAAATATGTTTTTAGTGGCTTTCTGGACATTGAAAAAGGGAGTGTCATTGCTGGCGATGCAGGCCTCACTGAGCCGTCAGATTTTATCAAAAATATCTTAATTTGTGTTCCGAAGATGAACGAAGGTCTTACGGGTGTGGAACGTCATGAGGGTGAGTAATTAATGACACTAAAGGGTTAGTGAACTAACCCTTTAACCGTTAACAAAAAGTTTTACACATAATGAAATGTGTAAAACTAACTATGAAAACTATAAACATAAGAATATGTTCAAAATCATGTACACTCACAACAAGAGAGGCAAACGCAGAAACCAAACAATAAAGATGGCTCCGAAGACAACAAGACGCTGTGCAGTGCCAAGTTGTGGAAAAACACAGTCTTTGCATTGCCTTCCTTCTGATCCCAACATTAGTAAAGAGTGGATGAACTTTGTTTTTAATGAAGTTCCAGACCGCGTCATTAAGAACTTGGCCGTTTGTTCACTTCATTTTACCGTGGATTCGTTTACAAACAAGGCACGATTCAACACAAGATTTTCAGAAAGACTGAAACTAAAATACGTTGCTATGCCGACTATATTGGATCCTACAGTAATGTCACACCACGTAAATGTGAGGTCACTATTGCTTTGTTTGATATGTACTGAGTATATATGTGTTTTTAAATTGTGATTAAATTATATACAGAAAGCGATCAAAGAACGCTCCCTTTATAATGGCTGAAGCTGTCGAAAATACAGCATGAGTTTATACTTGCCAAAACTCTCATTATAATCAGTGACACTTACACTGCACAATGAACAACTTGATGTATTTACATCATGTTTGCATTGTCAGTTATGGTGAAAGCATTCGTGAGAGTGCAGAAATCGCGTTGCAATGATGAGATCACTGCATTCATGCGATCAATAGACTGTCATCGGCTTCGGTGCTCATCAATGCAACCTTTCATGTGATGGGATGGGAACAGATCTACATATAATGCAATAATCAATACTTTTTTTTTTACGATTTGACAGCTGTAATAGTAATAAAGTATTATAAGTCTTTGAGAGGGTTCCACATAAAATACTTATTTCATATGCAAAGATGTTAGCTAATCACAGCAGTGAGTGTTTACACTGAAGTCTCACAGCAGACACGCCCTTTAAAATAGGCCGTTCAAATCAGAGAGCTAAAATCAGGGTAGGAAATGGCCATTTATTTCTAAATTATGACAATTTTTGATGATCATATTAACATTATAAGTGTACCTCAGGAAACATAAAATAATAAAAAAAATGCAGTTCATGACCCCTTTAATATCACACATTAACTAAATGTAATGTAACTTATTACATATTCTGATAGCCATAACCATATTTTGCCAATATTTCAGTTTCTAGAAATATCAACAAGACATGCTTGTATTAGTCAGAATTTTGGGTTATGTTTGGAATATCCACTGTAACAGAAGATTCTTTCTGTGACCATTTTCTAACCCTCATGTCATTCCAAACTTGTTCGACTGGCTTTCTTCTGTGGAACACATAAGAAGTCATTTTAAAGAATTTGTCAGTTTTTCATCTATTTATTGTAAGTCAGTGGGATTCTGTGTAGTTGACTTCTGTTGTATGCACAAAATCAACTGACATATTCTTTAAAATATATTTCTTGGTATTCTTCAAATGGAAAAGTCATTCAGGTTTGGAACAACATGACGATGAGTAAATAATGACAGAATTTTTATTTTTGAGTGAGCTAAAAGAAACATGATCTTTAATTGTAAGAATTTCATGACCTATATGTTTTAATTAATGGCACCCTTATCTTTTTCAGATTAAAGCCTTAACCAGAATATGGACCTTATTTGGAAAATATGCATGTAAACATGGTCACTGAGTTTTCAGTTAATGCCATATCAAGAAGCATTTTGTACCTCTAACACATGGGAGTCTGTGCCCATATGTTTGACTTAGGCCGATCTATAATTCAGTAGTGGCAGATGTCTCTGTTAATCATTCATACATGTATGTTATGAGCCAGTCTTTGCCACCATTTGTTGTTTTTCTGTCACCTATCTGCGGGGGCGCTCATCTGTCAATGACCCCAACCCTGACTGTACATCAAATGTAATTCGGCTGTACACCCAATAGGCTACTACAAAATTGGTACTAATAATGACTGTTAATGTGAATTTAGTAGTAATTTTACATCCTAACTGTAGCCCTAAATTTAAACTACAACTTTTCTTGCCTCTAGGACAACATTTTTTCCACAAAAAGGCTAATTTTGTTTGTAAAATCTGAGGTGAGATTGCAATGTGGACTCAAACACATAACCAGTACTCTTTATTCTTCTTCTTTTTTTTTTTTTTTCACATGAGAAGTGGAAGTACAATTTCAGGTGTGAAAATAGACCAAAGTAACACAATGTGGTGTATATACAACAATATGTCACAGGATGTTGACATAGCTTGAACATTTACGGAGTGAGAAATGAGCAGGCCCGTAATAAGTTGTAATTGCCCTAGAGGTGTGTCGCAGGTGGTTCTGCACCTCACAGGTTTTTTAAATGCTGCTGTACCTGAAGTTGCTGGGAATGGTGGGGGTCAAGACATTCCTCTGCATGCGGATAATGCCGCCACTCCTCACCACCAGTCTGCTCCGGCACCAGCTATAAAGCGGCAGCCGCAACATGACACCTTCGCTGTGAGAGGGATTTAATATAGTCTGCCACACACGCACACACGGGCGAAACCAGAGATATAAGTATATGCTGCCAGCGTCTCGCAGTAAGGGGATCTGTGCTGCTGTGCCTGTACATGTTCACCCTTACACGTATCATTTAAGACAAGAAATCATCACTACAGCATGCACAGTACCATACACTACCGTTCAAAAGTTTAGGGTCGGTACAATTTTAAAAAAAATGTTTTTGAAAGACTTTTATGCTGTCCAAGGCTGCATTTATTTGATCAAACATACAGTAAAAACAGTAATATTGTGAAATATTATAATTTAAATAAACTGTTTTCCAGTTGAATGTTTAAAAATATCGTTTATTCTTGTGATGTCAAAGCTGAATTTTCTGCAGCAGTTACTGCATCCTTCGGTGTCACATGATCATTCTAATATGCTGATTTGGTGCTCAAGAAACGTTTCTTATCGTCAATGTTGAAAATATTTGTGCTGCTTAATATGCTTGTGGAAACCGTGATACATTTCTGGATTCTTTGATGAATAGAAAGTTCAAAAGATCAGCATATATTTTAAACAGAAATCTTTTGTAGTGTTATAAATGGCTTTACTGTCACTTTTGATCAGTTTAATGCATCCTTGTTAAATAAAAGTGTAAAGCAACAACTTAGTAACCCCAAACTTTTGAACGATAGTGTATGTAACCAAATATTTATGACTGTTTTGGACCAAATGTTAAGTTTGAGAATTAATTAGTTGACTGATGATGACTACTAATCTGAATTTTGGAGGGTACATGTCTATTGTGGCTCTAGTCGCCATTCCTCACTGTGATATCAAAAACAGTGTGTGTTATTGTGCGTTCAAAGTCATGTCGGAAAGCTTGTATTTACGAGCTGAACACACATAAACGCCACCACAATGTTGTAAATACGAGTGGGAAGCTAGGGATTTTCTTTAAGCCCCAGTCTGTACGAGTTGGGGGGCGTGTCACTGAGAAACATGGCAGAATAGCACAATATTATAGGTATTTAGCAGTGACATTGTCAGGCTTTTCTATTTACAGTAAAGTAAGCTAATTGCCTGCACAAAATATGATAGCATTATGATATAACAATATAATATGTAATGAAAAAGTTTACAGTGGCTTCATAAATTAATTAAAAACATAAAAAGCAAAACGCACCGGATGCACATTCTTTGTTCTTCATTTTCTAGAAGTAGAAGTGCTGTATTTTTGTGAAATTAAGAGAAGGTACACCACTTCCCAGGAGGACTTGAACCCACCATTATACTGACATTATGTTATAGCTAATTAAGAGCTTTTCTATTCAGTTATCACAATGCTAAGCTAGTAGCCTAAACTGTTAGCTTGCTAACTGAAGGCTGATCGAAAATGTAAAAGGAAATATTTCATTTGACTATTTTTAGCTTCAATAACGTAATGTCCTTTAAAAGACATTTAATAATCATTTTCACAATTTATTTAAAAAAATTCTAATTAGGCACCAAATAGAGTACCCGTTACAAAAAGTGAAGTTTTAGGCAATGGATTAACTTTGGGGTCCAAGGGAAATAGAATATTGTGACAAGACCTTTTGAGGCAAGTCAGTTCACTCAGCGATCTCTTGAATTGGGAAAGGCCGGAAATAATTGTAAGTATTTTAATAAATAATAATAAATAAATTAATATTAATAATTATTAATAATTTCATTTCAATAACATATTACTATAACAATTCTGACAACTATTCTATCTGAACTTTTAATTTTTAGCTCAAACAACAACAAAAATATATATATATATTTTTCAGGCCTGGTCATGTTATAAGGTGAGATTTTCATTCCCATAGCTTCAGTGTTCAGCACTTATGCAAGTGTTTCTTGCATTAGTTTTTCTATGAGTGTGCTGTTTCCTCCCTACACGGTCTCTGACTCTACATAACGCCTTATCAGATCATGAAGTGGCTAAATAAACATAATTAAAAGCATTCTAATTAATATGTATTCAGAGAGTGCATTAAGCCGTGTCTCTGATACTGTGCTGAAGGTCATGTGCGTGTGGAGCAGGATCTGCAGTGCTGTCCCAGCCAGTGAGGAAGTTAACTGATCCGCTGAGGGGAGGAGAGCCGCCATGCCACATCGCACGATATTGACAGGTTAGAACCCGAGGGCTCCTGCAGGATATGAACATCGCTGGAGGGGGGTTACTACCTTGCGCCAATCCTGCGTGTGTGTGCGCGCATGTGTAAGTGTCTGAGGAAGAAGAGATAGAGAAGCAGCACAGAGGAAAGTAAGGCTTATGCTGTTAACTTGATGGCTGACACGTCATATTTAGGTTACTAGATGTTAATGTGTTGGAGCAGAATGCGTGGCAGAGAGTGGTGGTACTACAGCCGGAGATCAGACAGAGCGCCGTAAGGCTGCAGGTTGGGTGAGGATTGGCGCTACGGAGCTGCTTGCAGCGTTCTGCTTGTTGATGTTCAGATGGGGTTGACCTTTCCCTGACTCCCCCCACCAATCAATAACCGTAGCTTAAATTTTCATGGGTCCCTGTTTGGCTGTTTTCTGCCTTCTTTCTGGAGAAGGAGGAAAGCAAAAGTGCAGGGAGGCTTGATTTATTTTCATTATTGAAACTGATAACGGCAAAAACATTAACAAAAAGACAGATTATTTGTTGATGCTAAGTTGTACATGTGCTGTAACTTGTACTACAACAAAAAAACATTTTTGAAAGAGTCACTTGTTGCACTGGCACATAAAATGTATATTTTTGTGCATAACATTTTGATATATATTTATATATGTATGTATCTCATAAATCTATATCATATACATTTTCTTCCCTACTGTGACATATCTGAGTGAAATGGCTTCTCGAACAAGAAGAAATGTAGGGCGGGGCTTGACTTTGTCTATTGGGAATTGATTGGATCATTGTGGTTTGCTATCGCTGTGATCTCATGTGAGTGACAGGCTCCAGTAACCACGTCATCAGTGAAGAGAACAGATGTTGTTGCAGGAGGGAAGGGAAGTTATTTTAATTAAAGATTATGAAGGCACATGAATTTTGCCAAAAACGGTGTAAATACTCTTGTTGGCAAAGGCTATTTACACTAACTCCACCCACCGATGACTGCTTGGGCCACACAAAATTAAAAAAGACAAGCACCATTCAATGTCTGCAGTGGCGTAGGCAGGGGCGGATTAAGGTGGTCAGGGGCCCCTAGGATGCTCTTTGTGTGAGGCCCCCCCACCTTAATCATTATGCTTTCTTGAAAAAATGTATTTAATGCCATACATGGTCCACACGCAAATATCAAGGTTAACTGGCACACGCTCATCAAGACAGCCAATACTACAGTTTTTCTTCTATGTCCCTTCAACTGGTGGACCACCACAGTAAGACAATTACCACCACATTGCATAGGTAAAATGTGAAATTGAAAATCATAAATCATATAAACCAATATATAACATAGCATAGGCGGAGGGTGAACCAACTCTAGAGTAAGGCTAGATGCGATTCCTCCATGAAAACATAGAGTCTATGTCATGAAATAGTTACGTGTCGCCTATCAGCAACCTATACACATCCCAATATAAATGCAAAAAAAATGTGATCTTCAAATTCTGAATGAATTAGGCCTATTATGGAAGCCCGTTTCCACCATTAAATAAAAAATTAAAAACCGTAATTGCGACTTTTTATCTCAACATTGTGACTTTTTATCTTGCAATTCTGAATTTTTTTTTCTCACAATTGCGAGTTATAAAGTCACAATTCTGAGATATAAACTCGCAATTGCATGAAAAAAAGTCGGAATTGTTATATTGCGAGTTAATATCTAGCAATTCTGAATTTATAACTCGCAATAGTGAGAAAAAAAGTCAGAATTCTGAGATTAAGTCGCAATTACTGTTTTTTTTTAATTAAGTGGCGAAAACGAGCTTCCATACTATAAAGCCTAGAAAGAGCATAAAAGCGCTCCCTTTATAACCACTAAGCTGTCACTCATCTTAATTCATTGCGATCTCACAAAGTTTTACTAATCGATTAAGCTGACTGAACAATGAATATCTTATTTGGCCTACATAATAACTATATTTTTTTGTTAAAAGGTAAATTATAACGAGAGGATTTGAGTGTGCAGATCTCAGCACTGGACAAAAACTCATGCGTTCAAGAAATCATCAAGTAAGTTGATGATTGGCTACATTGCTCAAAAATACGTTGTAAATAGAAAACCTGTTTATTAGTTTCGACGCTCTCAAGAGCACAATCACCAAATCTGTTTATGATGAGACTGAGAGCATTAGCGAGAGTGCAGAATTCAGTTAGAATTCCGAGTTCAGCTCGCGCACTGAACAAAACTCCGGCGTTTCAGCGACTAATCTGAACACCTCTGATTGGCCATTGCAGTTGTAAGCTCAACAGAACCGTGTGTGATTGGTTATAGGGCGCAAGATCTATATTAAATGCCGCAACCAACACTTTTCATTTAATTTTTATTTTCACTTTATTACTAGATTTAGTTTAAATGTGCAGACGCATTTTTGGCTAAAGCCCCCGTTAATTTTTGACCCATTGTCAGGGGAAGGCTAAGCCTTCCCCAGCTCCGCCTATGATACATAGCCTAATCAGCATAAAACTTGCCACAGCGCACCAGTAAACGTATTTATTATGAGTGTGTAGTGAAAAAACAGCAAGCAGACTTTCTAAACATTTTAATAATTTATTGTTTCAAGCTTTCTACAGATATATTTCTCGTGTCTGTGAGGGAAGTACGGTTCATGTTTGTTACGTGCTCAAGTTCACAGAGATGACAGAACGCGCATCCTGGTTGATTTCATTTCACAAAAGCACACCGTTTTCTGTTATTGTTTACAGAAATAAAAGTAGACCCTTTACAGTTTGTATTACTCTTATCTGTATGACCAAAATGACGGAGTATTTTAAGTTATCGCACCTCCGCCTCCATGTCATGCAGGGAGCGCGCTCTACACACAAACGGATATGCACCAAATAATAGTGCACATTTATCTAGGACTACCAGGCTAACATTAGCGGACTTGTAAAGTTGCTACTGCTTACATGTTTCAAGTGATAAGCCGTATTTGAGGTCGATGAATGATAGGCGAATGTTTGTATTTCCTGCATTAACGATCTCTCCCTCACGAACTGCGTGACTTCGCCACGTCTTGATGTATCCAATGCCTTGAAGTATTATGTCAATTTAGGTATTTTTTCAGTATATCTTGTTCACGTTGTTGTTTTAACCTTTGTATTTTCCGATTTTTTGTGCTTCACTATAGTAATTTCTTTCGGACATTTTGCTGCTATGCTGCCTAGCAATAGCAGTGACGTAATGAAAATGATTGACATGATTTGATCAGCAGCTGATTGGACAGATGTGACCCAAATGTCACATCTATCCAATCACCTGATTTTTTTAATGTTTCTTATGGGCCAATGAGGGTCTTTTTTTGTTCGCGCTGTAAATTAAAAAAAAAAAAAAAAAAAAAAAATAGCCTGGCCAATCCGGGGCCCCTGCACACGTGGGGCCCCTAGGCTGCAGCCTAGGTAAGCCTGTGCGTTAATCTGCGCCTGGGTGTAGGCCTTGGGAGTATGACGCGTGGGAGTAGCTTTTGACGCGATCGACCCGAGTTCGAGCCCTCCTTTTGCCGAACTTGCTTTTCTCCCTTTTCCCATCACATCAGATCGAAAAGGCATTTATTTTCAATAATAATGAAGAAAATGTTTGAAAAGTGGAAATAAAGGGCCTAAGGAGTGTTTAATAATAAAGTGGCCTATTTATCGGGTAGGGAAGGCAGCATCCATTTAATTATTTCGATAAATATAATCATTTACACTATTATTATGTTATTATTGCATCCTGTTAATGTACAACAAATAATGTAAATAGTAGGCCTGTCTGCCACTATTTATAAGTATAAATAGCATCCAACACCTACAATTAGCATATCGCTAAGAAAATGCTATTTTCTCTTAGTGTAAATAGAATATATCGCCATTTTCACTTAGTGTAATTAGCATATCGCTAAGAAAATGCTATCGTTTCTTAGTGTAGAATATATCGCCATTTTCACTCAGTGTAATTAGCATATCGCTAAGAAAATGCTATGTCTCTTGCTATTGCTATTAAATTGCTATTAAATGCTATTGTCTCTTAGTGTAAATAGAATATATCGCCAGTTTCACTTAGTGTAATTAGCATATCGCTAAGAAAATGCTATTGTCTCTTAGTGCAAATAGAATATATTGCCATTTTCACTTAGTGTAATTAGTATATCGCTAAGAAAATGCTATCTTTTCTTAGTGTAGAATATATTGCCATTTTCACTTAATGTAATTAATATATCGCTAAGAAAATGCTATCGTCTCTTAGTGTAGAATATTTCGCCATTTCACTTAGTGTAATTAGCATATCACTAAGAAAATGCTATTGTCTCTTAGTGTAAATAGAATATATCGCCATTTTCACTTAGTGTAATTAGCATATCACTAAGAAAATGCTATTGTCTCTTAGTGTAAATAGAATATATCGCCATTTTCACTTAGTGTAATTAGCATATCACTAAGAAAATGCTATTGTCTCTTAGTGTAAATAGAATATATAGGCATTTACACTTAGTGTAATTAGCATATTGTTAAGAAAATGCTATTGTCACTTAGTGTAAATAGAATATGTCACCATTTTAACTTAGTGTAAATAGCATCTATCGCTATTTGCACTTAGTGTAAATAGCCACTGCCTTTTAAAAAAATAATCATGCGCACGGATAAATCATTTATAATAAGTACTGCAATATTAAAAATAAAAATGATCCATTTTGAATTCATGGTGACTTTAAAATAGAAAACAGTTCTTTGAAATTGTAACATTGCAATATTACTGTTTTAACTGTATTTTTGATCAAATAAATGCAGCCTTTGTGAGTATAAGAGACTTCTTTCAAAAAAAATAAAAAACCTTACCAACTTTTGAACAACTCAGCCATGCTAAAATTTAAAACTTGTCTTTAGTAAAGTCTCTTTGGCAACATCATCTTCATCTGTGGGAGTCTGTATAGGAGTTTGTATTGCTTAGCACTACTCAATTTGGATTATGATTACTCAGGATTTAAATTATGCTGGTGAGATCAATCCATTGTTGTGTGTGACTGTACATATGTGTGCTAATATTCTGTACTGTAAGCAGCATAGCAGAATCTCTACCGGTTGATTAAAATTATTACATTATACCATGCTTCTTATAAAAATGGTAAGAAGACATAATTGTGTTTTTTGCAGTTTCTATTTCTAGTATATTGATTGTGGAAATCATGTGGATCTGTGGGAGGAGGGGTCTGTGTGGCCATTGAGTCATTTCTGAGTGTTTGTTTTCTTTGTTTTGTCCTTTACGATGTAGGTGTGGGTTGCAACCTGATTTTTCCATGCACCGATGAAGATCTCTGTGTGTATGATAAAACGAGTCCTCGCTTCAGCAGCAGGCCTCAGTGAGCTGTGGGGCAGAAAACTGGCTCCTGAGCGATCAAAGCCGAGTGCAGCACATACACGGGGGCGTTTAACGTCGCCACCGACGCAGGCAAGCCCTTCTGTGGTCGGCTCGTGTTCTATATCTACACTCCTGACATTTTCACTTTTACGCTCATCGCTCCTCCTCATTCTCACTTTCGTTACCCACAAGCCCCAGTCATGGTGCATGTATGTGTGTGTGTGTGTGTGTGTATGGATGTTTTTGTGTCTGTAAACGCACCCACTGACTGTAGGGTTTCCCTCCAGAGTTTGTGTAGGTGCAGCGCACATTTTGCATTCCACGCCCCACGTTCTCGAGGGTCACACTTTTCCATTGCTTATCGCTCGGGTACCTCTTCAGCACTGAAGAGTGATTGCTCAATGACGACAACTGTAGTTGCAACATCCACAGTGCAAATGCACTTGCAAATGCATTCAGATAAGAAGAGGGATATGAAGAGTGGCTTCACATTCACTACTATTGTAATACATATAATAAAAGCCATTTTGCTTCAGTATGAAACATTTGAAATGCTCATAGTATGTAAAATGTAATTCCATAACATAATTGGAAGGAGATTTACTAACTACAGCATTTATTTATTTTTTTAAATATATATGTAAATAGTTATATTAATGTCCTATAATATGTATACATATTAGATATGTATATTTATAGAAAATATTTAAATATATAATAATACAAAAAATAAAATATAGTTAATACATTTAAGAGAATAAACAAAAAGAATCTTCACAGGTGGTTCAGGACTTCCACACACATGCAGATAATATTGGAGTAACCGTGCGTGTCTGTTTTTCTCCTCAATCTTCAGTGTGGCGTTTGACTTGTGAACCGTGGCCCAGGCAGGGCAGGAAACGCGTCATGGTGCTAACTGGAACCAGATGTCAGAGGCTGCTGGGGATTCTCACAATGGAACATGCTCGTCAAAAGGAAACTTTTCTCTCCTCCTCTCTCTCGCTCTCTATTTCTTTTCTTTTTTTCTCTCTGCAAGCATCAAAGACCCTGCTTGTTTGGGTGCTGATTGATCACTAGAAGATGACAGACACCACCACATCTAGATTCAGCAAGAAGGAGAGAGATAAAGCAAGATGGGGTAAGGGAGAACCAAACCAGGAACAGACTGTTAAAGTACCTTAACTTTGTTGCCTAGGAAACTAGGGAACTTGGGAGGGAAAAATGTGCCTGGCTCCTCATGGACCATGGGCACCAAGCACCTGACACTTGATTTTAATTATTTACTTGTATAATTTGTAGACACACCAGGCAGGAGAAGGTGAGAGGGGACATGATTTATTATTTTTTTTAAACAGGGACAGAGCAATCATTAAACTCATACCTGTATAAATTCCTCCCTTCAAATTTTTAAGCATTAATCATTACATTTAATAAGTGTTTTTGTGGGAGAGAGAAAAGTTTGAAGAAACAATGTAGTCGGCTGTGTCAAACAACATTTTTAGGGCCAAGCAAAAGCTTCTTCCAACATGTCAATAGAATTCAGTTGACAGAATTCTAAACCTTATCAACCTAGCTTATGAATATTAATTAGGGGATGTAGAGTTTATTTAATTGGCAAACAGTAATTCTAAAATGGCTACACCCACTTAACCATAAATGGATCCTAATTAATATTCAAGCCATGCACTGATAATGTTTATAGTGTGCCCCTCCCCCACTTTTGAGAGTGTTTCTGATTTTTAATGATTATTCAGTTTGCTCAACACTGCCATTTCCCTTTCCGTCATTTTTGGATGTTTCTACATATTCTTCAAGTTTTAATTTCTCTATCGCTTTCTCTCTCTGTGGGCCCGGCTAGTTGAGCAGTGAATTGGCCTCTTCTCAATGCCCCAAGGCATGGCCTGCCTCCACTCCGCCTGACTGCATACACAGCCGAGCACAGGCATGCTGCCAACTGTGTCCTTGGTTTCAGCCTCTCCATGCTGCCAACCTCCCTTAGCTTCTCTAATGTCCTGCAATGCAGTTTCTCAGAATTAAGGCCACCAGGAAGCTTTGCATTTTGGCACAGCGATGATTAAATGTTGAGGGAATATGTGAAATTCTACCTTAGACAACAGGCATCTCAGACAAGTTTTGATACAATATTACTATAAAATCTTAAATTAAGCTAATCTTACAAGAATTTACCATGGTGACCATAGTTAACAACAAGATAGTATAGTTACTACATTTGTTTAAACACTGAAAAATATGAGTCTTTCCCACTAATACCACCTTTTTAAAAATTGCATTTCAATAAACTTTTTACAGATTAGCAAGTAGCAAATCAAGCTTCATGGCTGTGATATAAATAGACTGTTTGCCACTAAAAAAGACGTTTATGTTTTGTTCCAACTTCCTATTTAGATATTGTCAACACAGGACAGAAAATGTGATTTCATGGGGATTTTAATGGTAATTTGGTGTTAGCCACCATCAAAATATTTTATTATTTAAGGAAATCCAATATTATCTTTAACAGAAACTGCAATTAACTATTTCATATTTTGTTGTAGAATATGGTAATATGTATTATATTTATTTATTTTTAAAAACTTTATTTAAAAATATTTATTTTTTCATGTGTTTTTTTTAAGGGTATTCCTATAGGATTACCTACCATCAAAAAAAGTTTTATAAGTAATTATTTAGTTTTTTAATATTTTTTCTTTTTTCTTTTTAAGGGTATTTCTAAAGACTCCTCTACTGTAAATAATTATACTGACATTTGTGCATTGTGGGCAGGTGTGTACAGCTTTACTGTATTCTAGTTAGTGTATAGTATAATTTTGGTCAGCGAGTGGCTAACCCTATAGAGTTTCTTGAGGTGTTAAAAGTTCAGTGTGTATGAACTGTGCTCGCTCTAGCCCATGACCTCTATTTCCTCTGCCCAAGGCTGATCTGTGGGCTGCCTGCCCTGTGAACAGTCCCTGTTCCCTCTAGATCGATATTCATCTGCCTACCATGAGCTATGCTTGACCTGTAAGTGACCTTACCGTGTGTTGAAGCTGTATATATTACATGGATGGCGCAGAACAGTATTTGCTGGCTGAGGTCAGTGTACAAATACATGTTTGTGTGGGTAAAAGTGCACTAATTCTGACTGGTGGAGTATGGTGAGTGTGCTTGCCCACAGAACGCTGCATGTTATGGTGCTAAACCAAACAATTGGAGGGAAAAAAATCAGCGTTTTGGCAGTTCAAGGACATTTGATAGGACCGAGCACCAATGATGTGAGCGGATGAGTGTTTTGTCATGTTTGCGTGTCTGCAGTAGGCCTCTCTAGTGTGGTGTGGTGATTTAGACTCACCCTGTTTCCTGCTACAGGCTCATGGTGCGAGCTGCTGTCACCGCTAATTGAACCCCGTAGGTGAAGTAAGGATGGAGGGAAGTAGTCGAAGGAAAGAAAAAGTGGGGGGAAAAGCTGAGGCTGTAGTGCCCCTGGGGTTTTGGTCCCTGCAAGCCTGTTTCCCTTGGTCTAAATATCTGGCTTGACGCTCCGGGGCTTCCCTCCGTCTTATCTGCTGATAATTGGGTGCTGTAGCTACACAGCACACTTATGAAATATAGATTTCTTCTATATCTGTGCAGAAAGTGCACATGAAAACCTCCCGGAACTATTAGTCTGAGGTTTACGTTAGAAACCAAGCGCCCCTGCATTATGCACTTTGCTTGCTCTTAATTCTGCTAAACAAAAGGGCAAGATTTCAAAACTGAAACAATACAGACTTTATTGTAAAGTAGCGTCAGAGTTGTAAAGTGGTACAATTAGCTCATAGCCGATCCCACATTGTGTTCAGCTGGGTGTTCTTCCTGCACGGGCCCCTCCAGCCGAGATATTCCTCTGAGCCTCTCTGTAGATCTGGGATCTGAATCGCCACTGGCTCTGTTCAAATTACAGTATGCCAATGCAATGTGCTGGTAAAGCAAACCATCCAAAAGCCAACGTAGTTTGGCTACAAAGGCTCCTGCAGGATACCAAACACTTTCATTACAGTATATTCAGTACAGTCATTGTTAAAGGGTTAGTCCACCCAAAAATGAAAATTATTCCATGATTTACTCACCCTCAAGCAATCCTTGGTGTATATGACTATCTTCTTTCATACAAACAAATAACTAGCTTCCGGCGGACGACCTTACTCATACTGCGCAAATCGACTTGCGCCAAATGAGTAACCCCCTGACGCGATGTAGGACGTAGGATGTAGTAGTATCGTGAGCTTAGACGCCTCTCACGGTTCAAACAAATGTGGCTGGGCAACAAACTCAAGCTTCTCTCCTCTTCTATCGAAATCCTCCGACATTTCTCTTTAAAAATGATCATTTTAGGCTTCTAATTCATGGCTGGTGTTTTGTTTTGCTCTATCCTCTGCACTTCCGCGTTCATCATTACGTCATGCGTCGGGTCAGAGGTTATTTCCCCCCCCTTCACAACTATTATAAAGATTGGAGGACTAAGGATATTTTTAAATATATCTCTGATTGTGTTTGTCTGAAAGAAGATAGTCATATACACCTAGAATGGCTTGAGGGTGAGTAAATCATGGGATAATTTTCATTTTTGGGTGAACTGTCCCTTTAAAGAGAGTGGTTTCATTTACAGTACGTGTGATTTTTTTTTTTTTTTTTTTTTTTTTTTTTTTCTTTCTGAAATCTTAATCTTGGCCAGTGATCATAAAAAAAGTACAAATTATACACATCAATTTAAAGCTTTTTGAAAAAAGTGCAAAGTTTTTTTTATACATATAATATAGAGGGAAAGCATAGAGAAGTTTCATTCAATTTAAAGTGCCCCTATTATGCTTGTTCGGATATTGCCTTTTATGTAGTGCGTATTGCTGTTTTTGAATGTAAAATATCTGCAAAGCTTCAAAGATAAAAATGCATGATGAATGTTATTGTCTCCCAAAAGAAAGAACCAATTCTGAACTGCTTGAAATGAGTCATTCTAGTATTACTACCTGCTCAAACCTACTAGGTTTGTAACAATTTTGTATAATGGTCGCCTATGTTCTTCATTGGCTGCCCACAACATTGTCTACTTTGAGCCGCTCTCAAACACTGTAGTTGTAGGTGAGACCTGGAAGACTGGGCCATCTGACCAATCAGAGCAGAGTAGGCTTGCAGAAAGGACGGGCTTAGAGAGACCAAACCATTTCAGACACTGTGAGAAAAGAGGTGATGTTGCGATTGTATATTATGAGAAAATTTGTTTTTGACCATGGATGCATGTAAACCTATTGTAAGAGAATTCCAAATCAAAACGAGGAACCTTAAAATGACATAATAGGGGCAGTTTAACATTTCAACATTTCAAAAATTAAGAAAAAGTATTTATGAGACTTAGTAAACAAAAAGTTTAAGGCTATATAATACTTTTTCTTATTTTTCCATTCCAAAGGGGTCAGAAAAACAGCTGAATGGTATTTTTCATTGACATCACCTTCAAGTTGATTTTAATGTGGCTCTTTTCTCATAAATCTACAACATTAGCCACCTATGAGCATACGATAGCTCAGTAGCATCCGACACGCACACCGGGCTTAGCTTTTCTCCCCCTTCTTATTGGCCCACAGTGGTTGTTTCATACAGTGATGTATAGATCTTACAGTGGATACTCTGAATACATTTTCTCAATTTCATTTTCTATGGACCACCAGGGCTTTGGTCAATATCAATTGCAATGCCTGGCTCCGGGCAGACAAATTCATTTCAATTACAATTACCATCGTCGCAACGTTGATTTATAGCGTTGTTTTCTTTCCAGCGCCTTCCCGCTCCCATTAATCACCACTTGCCGGCCCGTATGATCTGCAGTTCATCTACCTGCCAAGCGGGATTGCTCCGCCGAGCATTCCTCCGCCTCACCCCCCGCCAGAGACCACAGGGAATATTAGTGTCCTTAATTCACACTCCATCTTTCCACATTTACTCTCAACAATGCTAACTTACGGGAATGCTAACGTGACGTGGTTCTTTGCTTCTCTTGTTGCTCACTTAGTAGATCTTGTTGGACTCATTCTTATAAATGAGTTAGTGACATATAAGATGATAAAGAAAAGTAATCTTTTAAAAATATAGTTTAAAACCTGCACATAAGTTCTTAGTATGTGCTCTTTGTTTTCATGTTGGTTTCATATGGTTTTGAAAAACTTTTATACTATTTACAAAAGATTACATTTAAGACTTTAAAAATGTCATGTGGTGTGACCATCATTCACACTTCCTAATTTTTAAGTTTTGAATTTATTATAATAATAATAATATAATATAATAAATAATTCCACATGGCATTTTACAACTGGATTGTATCTTGACATAAAAAGGTTGAATTTTTTTATATTTTAAGAGACTTATTGACCTTGACACACAATCATGAGTATCTGCAAGGATACTTCCTATGATATAATTTCCAGTTTTATGAATGAATTGCATTTTTAAATATATTTTTAAATATGTTAAAAAAATAGTTATTGTTATTGACCCAAACAAAATGTATTGCTTCAAATGGTTTATGTTACATGTACATTCGCTGTTCATTTAATGAGACACACACACAAAATTCCCATTCCCAATTCAACAGCCATCCAGTAAACAACCTCATTGCATATTTATGAGGTTTGGCCATTTTCGTTGCCTCATAAATACTAAATAGATCATGTTATTTTAGAGACACAAGACTGAAAGTGGTCTGCGAAGTGCTACCCTCTCTCAATTCACCATTTGGTTACAATCAGTCTGGTAAAAGCTGTACCTATTTTGGATTTTCTGGAAATGTTGAAGACGCTGTCTCTCGTTTTGTTGGTGCTTCCTCCTCTGTATTTCAGGGTGAGTCATAGGCTCAGACGTCGTCTAAATATGTGAATGGGTGCCATTCCAGGGCAAGCGTAGCTGGGCTGCCGCTGACATGACTGTGTTTGCAGAGTTCAAATTTGTCCCCGTGGCTTGGCAGCTGCCGCCGGATCCTGCCGTGCTCTCCCGCGGTCATCCTGTCTCAAACGTCACGTGAAGAGTGGAAACTGCGTACACATTTGCCGGCGCCCCGACAGTTTCCAGAAAAGGCTGTGATTCAGGGCTCCAATAAAACGAAATGCTGTGGTTCAGCTTGGACAGATTGAAAGTCTGTTTGGACAACATTTTGATTGTCCTGTTTTGGGTGTTGTGGGAAACGGACTGGGTTTCAACCAACACTGGAAACTAAACATTAAAAGCGTAACCGGAGTAATTTATCACTGGACAGATTTACTCCGGATAAAGTTATGAAAATCCTTAAAGGTTAATTCTAGCGTGCTAATGTTTGCCTATTCGCAGGCAGGAGAAAGAGAGGCTCGTTCAATTTATGGTCACAAAGACCTTGGATCATCTTCCAAAATTAAGTTAAATGGTAAATACTCAAAAGAATTTGTTCCTGGAAGGCACTGTTAACTAACTTGCCAAACTGCCTCTTCTTTTCCGATATATTACTTCCTTGTCATCTTAAATCAACAAAATAAATTCCAGTGAACTTTTAGCTATGGACACCTGGTTTTTCTTACTTTGGCTAAAGATGATGTAAAATGTACAGTTGGATCAGGTGTCACCTGAGCGAGGGGTTTAGAAATGAATAAGATATGTCTAAATCTGAGCTGAACGTCCCTGTCTTTCTGTATGTTATAAGGTAAAGATTATCATCCAGTATTTTAGGACGTTATATGATCATGTCTCTTCATCCTTGATGATGGTCTCTCTCAGACTCCTGTGCTTTTTTAGTTTCACGTGAGAAGCTAATGCAGGTTTAAATGAAGCTTTAAATTCATGTTATGCCTGATAAACAATAAATAACCAATATTACAATTGTCTATATACACCGATCAGGCATAACATTATGACCACCTTCCTAATATTGTGTTGGTCCCACTTTTGCTGCCAGAACAGCTCTGACCCATCGAGGCATGGACTCCACTAGACCCCTGAAGGTGTGCTGTGGTATCTGGCACCAAGATGTTAGCAGAAGATCCTTTTAAGTCCTGTAAGTTGTGAGGTGGGGCCTCCATAGATCAGACTTGTTTATTCAGCACATCCCACAGATGCTCGATTGGATTGAGATCTGGGGAATTTGGAGGCCAAGTCAACACCTCAAACTCATTGTTGTGCTCCTCAAACCATTCCTGAAGCATTTTTGCTTTGTGGCAGGGCGCATTATCCTGCTGAAAGAGGCTATAGCCACCAGGGAATACCGTTGAAAGGGTGTACATGGTCTGCACCAATGCTTACATGTCAAAGTAACATCCACATGGATGGCAGGACCCAAGGTTTCCCAGAAGAACACTGCCTAAAGCATCACACTGCCTCCGCCGGCTTGCCTTTTTCCCATTGTGCATGTGTTCCCGTGGTATGCGTCGCACACGTACCCGGCCATCCACGTGATGTAAAAGAAAACGTGATTCATCAGACCAGGCCACCTTCTTCCATTGCTCCGTGGTCCAGTTCTGATGCTCACGTGCCCACTGTTGGTGATTTTGGCAGTGGACAGGGGTCAGCATGGGCACCCTGACTGGTCCCATACGCAACAAACTGCGATGCACTGTGTATTCTGACACCTTTCTATCAGAACCAGCATTAACTTCTTGAGCCATTTGAGCTACAGTAGCTCGTCTGTTGCATCGGACCAGCCTTCGCTCCCCACGTGCATCAGTGAGCCTTGGCCACCCATGACCCTGTCGCCGGTTCACCACTGTTGGACCACTTTTGATAGATACTGACCACTGCAGACCAGGAACACCCCAACAAGTGCTGCAGTTTTGGAGATATATACATATATATATATATATATATATATATATATATATATATATATATATATATATATAAGAAAATGCGCATGCACAATTAAATAGTTCATATTGATCGATACCGATAAATTCTCTAACACATGGAGCTGTGCTGTTCACATAGGCAACCCAAGTTCAAATAAGTGACATATCCTCATTTTGTGTCATTCACTACCTGCATCTATTGAAGCAGCCAAAAAAGCAGACTGCCTCTAATGAGTGAAGTCTGGCGGGCAGTCAGCCTGTCTGTGAGAGAACCGTACGCAGCTCACTCAAGGCTGGATTGGTGTTTCTTCAGGAAGTGCAGCTTCTCCACAATGCTGGTCCGATGAAAGCAGAAGAGCGCTATCGATCGGGTTCTGGGGGGAGGATGGCCTGCGGTGCAAGTGAGGCAGAGCTGCTAAAGAGTGAGAAGAGAACTGGAGGGGTTCTTAGGACCTCTAAGGGCAGATGAGGAGGGATCTGGGGTGCGTTATAGCCCCCTCTTCTCTCCCTACCACTCTAGTCTACCTCCACAGGGCTTCAGAGTGTGCAGTGTAGTGTTGCTGATGAGAACTGTTGGAGCGGAGCTTAGCGGCGGAAGGTCAGAGAAACGGCTGACTTTAGGGATGCTGTGCCCATATACTCAAAACACACACTAGAACTCAGCTTGGGTAAAAGTCTTGAAATATAACTCACTTTATTTCCTACATTCACAAGCAAGAGTAGTTAAATGGGCCAAAATATGTGACGGACCATTGAGCAGAAGCTAAAGCTATTATCCATTGGGCTAATGTTTGTTTTGAAGAATTTCACCTCTCTCCACAGGTCAATGATACTGTCCTAGAGGGTGAATTGTAATATAATGACTTAAACTTAAATCAAAAACATTATAACATATTTTGACATGTTTTACATTTTAGAAGAGTCATTAAAGTTAGTATAGGTGTTAGTTTGCATTTAAGGCTATAAAGATTGGGGCTCACAATCGTCTTGTACAACTACGTATAAAATGCCACAGGTGAATTTAGGCACTACAACATCATAGTGTACAGTATGAAAATGGATATCCATTTTGAGAGCTAAAGATTACATTAATTCAACAGTGTTATTACATGATTAGTGTTTTTAAGTTTTCAAGTAATTGAGCATTAGATAATGCCAATCTTAATGTAAAAATAAAGGAAATGAACATGTACAATTAACTGCCGATTGAGACGATAAATTTAAAAAAAAACTCTAATATTGTCCAATGACCGATATAGTACTGTTATATTGTGCATCCCTTTGTTTGTGCCGATGCTCTAACACATTGAGCATTGCATTAAAATGATAGATATGCAGTTATGAAGTCACTATGTGTGATAGACCTTATGTCCAGACTCTGCAGACCTTACGAGTCTGTGTTGTGGAGTCTGCTATTTCTCCATTAGCCTCTTCGGCAATTTAATTAAAGAGGGAGAAGTGATTGAGTTGACTAGAAACCGAATTATCTCACTGTCATCTGTGTGGCAAGACCAAAACATCTCGCACACATTCAGTTAATGCACAGATTTACCTGCATTGCCCTTTCTGATGTTTCCCAATATCACGTAACTCTATGGAACATCTCTCCTGGCGTGACCAGCCTGTGGAGCCAATGTGCCCCGGGGGACAAATCGGCCTGGGCGGCGCGCTAATTGAAACGTGTCGGCGACTCATTGACGTCTTGGCTCTTGTTTCAGGGCTATTTCAAACCACAATGCTGATTGCTGGTTTCAGATCATGGAGGGAAAAATCAATATGGCCTGAGAGATCAGGAACTACTCTTTGCAGGTTTAACTCTTGCTGTATACAGCATACAGATAGGCTGACCAGCACAATCATAGTCCTATTTGAACAATACAGAGACTTTTTAGTTCTTTATTCTTTTTTTTCCCCAGCACATGTTTCTTGTCTGATGATTTCCTCTTAGATACTTGGAAAGCAGCAGCAGACTTATCTTAAGTCTTATTTTACTGGTTATCTCAAAATAATTCCACACATTTCAGCTGTTGGTGTGGCCTAAATAAATGGCCTATAAATGCAATTTTGTGGAGGGCTAACTGTTAGCTTTCTTTGATACCCTCTATATATTGTTGGACCTTTTGTAAAATGGATTGCAGATGAGATAAGGAATAATTTATGTTCCTTTCACAGCTTGGCACAAACATAGTATGACACTGTTGTCAATAACACAGACTTTTTTTCTTTCTATTTACAGCATGTATTCAAGCTATGCAGGCGAGTTTGTGGCTGATCTACTAGCTTTGGAATCAAAGTCATGACATTATCTGTGAGTATTTCCAGTTTGAATAAGTCACAAGACCATGTGCATAACGTGATGTCAATGTCTTGGCCTACAGTAATGGTAGAATTAGTCCCAGTGTCCTTGAGAACAAAGCTGGTGTTTTGTATGTGTGTACAGTACAATACCGTTCAAAAGTCAGAAAGATATTTTATCTTTGAAAGTAATTAATACTTTCATTCAGCAAGGATGCATTACATTTATTAAAAGTGACAGTAAAGACATTTATAATGCTACAAAAGGTTTCTATTTAAAATAAATGTTTTTTTCAGGATTCTTTGATAAATAGAAAGTTCAAAGGATCAGTATTTAATCATGATTTTCAGCAGCACAACTGTTTTCAACAGTGAAGATAAGGAATTTTTCTTGAGCAGCAAATCAGCATATTAGAATGATTTCTGAAGGATCATGTGACACTGAAGACTGGAGTAATGATGCCGAAAATTCACCATCACAGGAATAAATTGCATTTTAAAATAGTTATTTTAAATTGTAATAATTGTTACTGTTTTACTGTATTTCAATCATACTGTATTTCTTCCAAAAACATTTAAAATATCTTACAGATCCCAAACTAGCCTAGCCATTAGGAATGGTAAAGTGAAGTGTTTAGGGAAGAAAAAGGGAAGAGGTTTCGTTGCTTCTGATGGTGTTGACAGCTTCAGACACTGGGCTAAAACCAGTATCCTCCCTGGCCGCCCACCTGTCCAGCAAGGAAATAAATCCCATGAGGTAGCTTGGGCTGCCGGTTGGGATCACAGACTGCCTCCACGGCCTCTAGATCTCCAGAGAGCAGTGGAGGGCGCCGACACGACAGCACAAACCTGAGGAGACGCGCAGGGTTTTATATTACACAGCATCACTTTACCGGCGCTGCATGAGCTGGCAACTGTGATCCCGAAAGTCCCTTTGGAGAGTCCATTTAAAATCCAATAGAAGTCTTCTTTTATGAGAACCTGTAGAAAATGCAGATGAAGGAAAAACATTAGGCTATATATTAGTTGACAGACTACATACTATTTTGACAGACTATGAAATAAACTTGGCATAATAATAATAATAATAAAATTATTATTATTATTATTATGTAAAATGTGTATAACTGATAAAATGTGTAATTTATTAATCATAACTTGCATTTAAGGAGTTGCAAGGACAAGCTTTCATGTTTAGCTCTTATTTGAATCAATAGTACCAGTTATTTCAGATTTTATTCTGACACCTGTTGGCCTGGATGTATGAAATGTATTTAATAACTGCTGTAGCTTCACAAAAACTTTTTTAATCCCCCCTTTTAGTTTTCTCATTTTCTCATCTAACTCTTTAGTTTTTTTTATTTATTTGTAGTAACTCAGCCAATTGCATGAAACAGCTAGTCATGTGATGCAAACATGGACACGTCCATGAGTGGGCGACCTGCTGTATGTAGAATACAGTAAGATAGCTTTTTTAAAATAATACTTCATTTTAATGATATTTCTCAAAAGCAGTTATTTCTTTATTTGTAATAATTTTTTTTTTTTTTTTTTTAAATGAGAATTACATTACTGAGTAAACTTTTAATTAATCTCACAGCATTTCTCACTGTTTTAATGTTGATAGGGGAGAGAGACGCTGTTTTTTGTTTTTTTTTTTCTCCCCAAAATGGGCAGGCCTATATATTTTTCTGCTCATGTCTGAAAGGCTGGCTCCAAGCATTAGGGGTGGGCTCTCACTCTCTGATGGCTTTCCAGTGAGTATTTGTCAGGTCAGACTGTGCACCGCCCGGCGGTCTCCGCTCCTCTCCCCGGGTTATTTATTACCTCTCTCCCCCGCCGGCAGCGCTGTGGCTCCGGGGCCGCTGCCAACAACGGCGCGGAGGCGGGGACGACTGCAAGGGGGTTCTCTACAGCCGACAGGTCTCTGGGCATCGACCACAGTCACTGAGAGAATATGGAGAAAAGTTATTGACATTTCTTACACTGAGGAATCGGTTTAATAATAGGTAGACCAACAGGAAACTTTAAAAGCAACATTTTAAGTGAAACAACTTTTAAATATTTTTAGATTTCACAAGTATATGCTTTATTGTTATTTTTTTCATGTACCAAACATCTACTTCATATACTTTAGTTTCGAACAGTGTTCAGGTCAGACCTGTGTTAAAGATAGGCCTACTGTATATATGGGTGTATGTATGTTGTCATTTATAAAATGTGAAATGCTTTGAGAAAGTATTAAAAAATAATCTGATAGCAATAATAAGGCCTCCTAAATATTACTTGGAGTTTTATGTCTGAAAAGCTTTAGATACCAAAGAATAGAAAGATGATGAACAGAAAAGTTATTAATTAGTTGGTTTCCAATATTTGTAATATCAACTAGATAAACAACTCCTTCCTGCTGTGTTATAGATATTCATAACTATAGCTATTTTTGAGCATTGTTTACATATAAAGCACTGTTTATAAATCACAATGTGCATAGGCCATAAATCAAAGCAAAATATTGTCACATATTAGATCACTCGTTGAATATGTATTAATTTTACACATTTACTTTTTTCAGCTTGTAAATTTTAAGTAGCTTTTAGTTTGGCTATGTAGTTATGAGCATGTGTGAGATTTTATTTAAACTTTATATAATAAGAAAACAGAAGTTGCTTGATGCGTGTTATGAAATGTGAAACCATTTCATGCGCTGTGAGTGGGTGGCACTTTCATTTTGATGAGCAAGAAGAGGATGCCACAGGACTTGTTCTGCTGAACTGTCGATAATGTGGGGGCTGAAAGTTCAGGGGAAGCCGTCCTGAACCTAAACTGTGGGCTGATTGCTACGTTGTCATCTGTAAATTTAGGGGAACCCCTCCTTCATAAATAGTGCACTTTGAGTCCCTCATGAGTCACCAGCGGTTATAATGTAGAAGAGTGTGGGGGTGAGGGGGCAGGGTATCCCCGTGGGGGATCCTCACACTTGGGCTTTCAGGGATCTCCTGAGGTCTCTGAGAACCTTTGACCTTTAGATTGTTTCCAGTTTTCTTGTGATATGTCTTTGTGGGGGCGATTTTGACTTCTCGATCTAAATGGTGCATAGAAAGTCTTAAGTTTCACTGGCTATAGTTAAACAACAGGTTCTATGAGACACACTTTGTGATTAGTAATCAAGCTTCTTATAATCCACAAAATTTGCTTTCACGAAGACTGAGCAGATATATCAACAATAACAATATCTTTACCTTAAATACAATTACCTTATAATATTTAGGCAGTTTAAAATATATAGAAATAATATTTTGAAATGTATTTTTATTGTAGTTTCTAACACACTGAAACCATTATCTGCTTGTGCACCTCCAGACTGGAGAGTACAGTATTCAACAACACCAAGAAAATCATTTTGTTTGAGAGGTTAGAGGATTCTTATTTTTTTTTAATTATTTTTAATATTTCTGCCAAAACATTCAGTATATATATATATATATATATGCATGTGTGTGTGTGTGTATATATATATATATATATATATATATATATATATAAGTGACTATAATTTGATTGTATAGAATACTATTAAATAATTAGGCCAAAATCAAATTATAGTGCTGATAAAACTCATTAAAGAAATAGAACTGAAAGTAAAATATGTGTTGTAATTGTGTAATAAAAGGCAATGTTGTATGTAAATAGTTAATAGCTATACGATTAGTTTATATATATATATATATATATATATAGACTAATCTTACAGTTATTAACTATTTACAGTAATCTTATTGTCATTTATCAAACTGAAACAACTAAATAATCTTTATTCACACATAATAACAAAATAAAAAAAATCTATATTTAATTTTTTATTTTGTATGGCCTCCTTTGGCCTTGATAACAGTTTGCATTCTTGCTGGCATTGTTTTTATGTACTTTTTCACAGTATCTGTTGTTACTGACTTCCAAATAGTTTCTAGTTGTTCCCAAAGACTTGCTTTTGATAAAACTTTTTTGCGATCTATCTTTGAATCCATTAAATCCCAACAACTATTATATTTTAGCATTATAAACACTACTGTGACTATAGAGCTTACACATGGTGTGGATTAACCATTACAGAAACATTAAAAATGATTTTGGTAGTCACCAGTACTGTTAGTTTAGGGCAGCTGGCACAAACCTTACAATGGGTGGTGGTCTAATAAATTTGTTAAGCACTGTACTACCTTTACATCTGAAGTTTTCTATTTTATTTGAGAGATTCAGCTTTCAGTGGCAGTTTATTTTTGTTAAATTTACATTAGAATAAAAATACACTGACTGTTCCAGCATTTTATAGCCACTCTGTTACTTTTGTAACTTTGCCAATGTATTTTTCTGTAGAGTTCTGGCAACCACTGCCTACATTATCTTGTAACATGAACTGATGACTTAGAAAGTTCAAGATTATATCAGATTAAAGACTCAAAATTGGCATTTCCAGCAATAGTCACCAATAAAACAAAATGTCACCCAGAGAAAAACAAGTTAACACACAAGACTGAAATTAAACAGTAAATAACATGCAACATGCCACAAAACACTCCACTGTAGGCTATATACTGACAACAAAAATAAGAAACGTATTAAAATGTTGTTTCTTTTAAAATATAATGTACTTTTTAAAGCGATTTTTACTGAATACTGCATGTTAGATAACTTACAGTGCTATTTTTTCCTTTGCATATTACTTTGTAGGCTATATTTATAATCCACAATTCGTCTTTTGATTAAACAAAAATTCACCGTAACTGATTAAAGGTAACTACATAACTGTGTAACAATGGAAAATAAAACATAAATCAAATGTTTTCTGTGAACTGTATGCAGTGACTGGAAATAGTGACGCAACCTCGGCCGTCGCGGACCCCCTTCAGCGCGCTCGCGCTCGCTCTGCCTCCGCTGTTTAAATGGGCCAAGTTTGAGAAGCGGCGGAGAGTGCAAATCTTGTTTGGTCTGGGTCTGTGAACTAAAGCGTGACTTCAGCGACGTATTAGGGGTTAAAAGGAAGAACGAGGGAGAGAGAAAAACAAAAAACAAAGTCCCATTAGCGCCAGGCATCATTTGCAATCGAAAAGGCTCACATAGATAGCATAATTATTTCTATCCTCGTCAGTTATGAAAAAATGCTCCGAGCCAGTCTGGCTCACTACCCACTGTGCATGTACTACTGAACTTTTACGTGATCTACACTACATACTCACGGTTTATAATGCGTTAAAACATCCTGGTTGTATGGTGTCCTCATTACATTCTGGACAAAAATAAACTTAGCACTGGAGCTGATATAGGAAATAAACACAGCGAAGTTGCCATAGTGATTATTTTAAAGGAAACGTGGGATAAACAATCATTAAGCATTGAGCACGCTCAGCGTTAATATCTGGCGGAGATGTCAGGCATTAGTCCGATTAGATGTGGTGGGCAGGAGCGCGGGGAGACCCGTCATGCGAGCAGTGCACTGAGGAGAAGAGTGAAGTGGTGAATGGCTGAACTTAAGCGCTCTGCTGTCAGCCAGCGACGCGGGAGTCGTGCGTAAACACACCGGTGCGCCTGGAACTCCGCGAAGAGGGACACAAGTTGGGACGCATGAACTGCTAATCACACGTTACCGGCGCTCCGCTTCGGGTAACATGCCTGCCATCAAAAAGGAGAGACTGGATGGAGAAGACATGGCATTAGCCGCCTTCAACCAGCCTGAATACCTGGCCCCTTTAAATGCCACCGCTATCCCCGTGGTGACCCCTCATCCGCCGCCGTACGATCACATTTTCGCCCATCATCAGCGCGCGTACTTGGGCTTTCGCGATACCGCGCTGCATCAGCAGCACCTTCACCACCACCCGGACGACTTCATGCTGGAGAGCTTCTCGTCTATCCCGGACTTTCAGCCGTTTTTCGACAACGGGGAGCCTTGTATCGAAGTGGAATGCGGGGAAAACAAAGCACTACTGTACATTAACAAACTGTGCCAGGGCAGCAAAGGGCCCTCCATCAAATACCGGGCTGAGTGGCTCACCCCAAACGAGTTCCAGTTCGTGAGTGGAAGGGAGACAGCCAAAGACTGGAAACGGAGTATTAGGCACAAAGGTAAGTCAATGGCGTGTGTAACCGAATGGATATTACTTTTGAAATAAGGGTTCATTTCGCCTCCATCGTGTTCTTGAATTGACACAACAGCTTTTTTGGGGGATAAAAATATCGGTTACTTAACGTTTACTACTTTATTGCAATGAGAAGAGCTCACTCTGTGTTTTGAGTCCAACGGCTTTGGATTCGCACTGTTGGGAAAAAAGGAGAAAAGTCGTTATTACGCACGTGGATTGTACAGGTATTGAAGGAGTCGATTTTTACTTGAATTTTACAACTTTTCAGACTGTACTGCATGTGTACATAAAGTTGTTTTGTTTTTGTAATGAAGTAGAGTGGATCAGGATTATGACACCGTGGCACATTATCAAGCAGTTATGGATTAAGCAACTTACGTTTACTAAGATTTTAACCGGTAGACTTTTCTGAGGTATAAAACACTAAACTTGACGATGTTATATATGTGGAGTACTCTGTACTGATATACATGCTCATCTAAAGTGTTTTGGTTCGTGTTTTTTCCCCATTTTATCGTAATAACATGCTTAATTCAGTTTATCACGACCATTTGTCATTTCTATTTAACTTGACGTTTGAGTGTTTCAGCTCATTTTTTCTTTATCAGTTCGTGGTCGAAAAGTGCAATGAACTTATATCTGTAGGTTATCACTGATTTTACTTTACTACTTTTAAGGCTGAAATGACACTTTTCAGTTTTAATCGGTTGCTCTATTATAGTTTTATTTTAAAATTATAGTATATATATTGTTCAGGTAGTGAAATAGGCTACATGTCTATATTGAGTTGTTTTTATAATGAAGTGCAGTACATCAGGATTACGATACAGCGGCACATTATCATATGAAGCAGCTTGTGTTTACAAAGATTTAAAGTGGAAAAACGCCATATTTTGATATGTTACAGTATGTGGAAAAACTTTGATGATGTACCAGCTCATCTGATGTATTTTATAGGGTTACTTGAGTTTATTTTCAGAGGTTTCAGGTCTCCTTTCGGACAACAGTTTATTTTGGTTTACAGACTAATTTTATACATGTACCTCTCTGGGTATCACTCTTGGTTATTTACTGTAAATAAAATGAATGTCCTTTTAAGACACTTTGGGTGCACAGCGATGGTGTCGCAGATGAGTTTGACAGATGGATGTGTGTGAAAGCTGTTAAAATAGTCACTAAAGGGGTGCATTTGATACACTTTTGAGTGATGAGATGCAGGTCCATTTCTGTATAACGATTTGAGTGAGTGAATTGTTTTGTACTCCATGCGTGCATATACAGTAATCTAATAGGTTACTGATTGTGTTTTTATTTTTTAGGGAAAAGTCTGAAGACACTTATGTCCAAAGGAATCTTACAGGTACATCCTCCAATCTGTGACTGCCCTGGCTGTAGAATTTCATCTCCTGTGGTAAGTGTGCAATTCAGTTTGGTCCAGTTTGGGTTTAATGTGTATTTTAAACATATTGATAACTTGTTATATCACTTTAAAGGTATAGTTCACTCAAAAATGAAAATTCACTCTCATGTTGTTTCAAATCTCTATGACTTTAAGGAGATGTTAGCGACTCAGTCACCATTCACTTTCATTGCTTCATTTTTCCATACAGTGAAAGTCAGTGGTAACTGAGACTATGTCTAATATCTAACAAGAAAGACTAAATTATACTAAAATTATCACTTTTTGATGAACTATCTCTTTAAAGGTTTCATTAACATTACACATTACAGTTTTGTGCATTGTATGTTATTGTATGTTGAAATTGTTCCGCATACAAAGCATACGTTATTCAGTGAAAAGTTAAGCAGTGGATGACACTGCTGCTGATGAATTACACAGTTTGATGCATTTTTCTCTGAATTACATTAGAGATGTTAAGAAAGACAGTGACTTGCTGTTAGTGCTGTCACGGTTGTTTCTCAGAAAGTAAATAAAGACCAAGTACAAGGAAATGTGAATTGGTTGGAATTGATTGTTTTGGTTTGTTGAACTCCGAGCGGCAATGTAAGGTCACAGATCGTCTGTGCAGATGTTTGAGCAAAATATGCCACACTCTCCTTATTTTCACTTTTCCAGGATGCTTCATCGATCATGTAGATGACAAAACTAGCTCAGTGTCCATGAACGTCAGAAAGAAATTGGGAGTAGTTGAAAGATTCATCTCTCCAGAAGGCATTTTTACAGATTTTTTTTTTTTTTTGCTCTGTTTCTGTGACATGGCAATGTCACGGACAGGGATCATATCCTGAAGTTAATCAGTAATATTAATAGCTGATGTATGGACTTTCATATCTCTTTATTCTCACCCTGTGATATCTCCCACCTCTGTAAGAACAATCAGCTTTGTGCATTGTGTGTGTGAGCGTGTGTGTGCATGCACCAAGCTGGCTAGTGGTTGGCTGCTTGCAGTATTTGTCCACACAGGTGCTGTGTTTTATCTGAACTGAGCGCGTCTGTTGCCGCCTCTAACGGTTAATCTGGAGGGGAAGGGCATAAGAAGCTTACTGAGCTACTGAACGTAGCTACCGGTGATTACTGAGGCAGCGGCACGCAAAGCGAAGGCGCTTCAGATAAGCTGGAGGTGTTTGAGTGATGCAGGTAAACTACTGAGGAGGGCCTGAGCCAGAGCCAGAGGAGATAAAAACTTAATGGCTTAGTTGTTTGGGGCCCTTATATTACCTCTCACTGAGGGCGTTAGAATCTCATGGAGGCTGATTTTGAAGATGAAGTCGAGTAGGCTTGTCACTGGCTCTGTCTGATTGTTGTCTTATCATTCCCCAAGTGAAAGGGTTCTGTGGTGCCGTATCATTTGATAGTGTTCGTATGAATCAAACCCTGACTGAAATTGTCTTGCTTTAATTGGTTTAACCAGCTTCCATCTGATTATTTTGAATCACACGTATACTTCTTTTGAAGTTTGAACATTTACTTTGAAACATTAAAATTTCTTTTAAGTGCTGTGACTTCATCTGCAGCTTTTCTTGATCTGACTACTTGGAAGATGATTGTTGTAATTGATTTGGTGTGCACTATTTACTAGACTTTTTTTGATACACCATCTATGTGATGATGAATTGTCACAGTTATCTTCAAATCTGGTATGTTCTGTTTGAGTAATATCCGGGTTTGCAGTTCATTCATTCATTTATGGTTGAAGCTGTTAAAATGTTTCATGTCCATTCAATTCCCCATTTTGCTCTATGCTACTGTTTTTTGAAGGTGTAGACATTCTGTGTCTTTGACCTCCCTTCTGTTTTTCACTTATAGGGTTAGTTCACCCAAAAATGAAATTTCTGTCATTAATTACTCACCCTCATGTTGTTCCAAACCTGTAAGACCTTCGTTCATCTTCAGAATACAAATTAAGATATTTTTGATGAAATCCAAGAGGTTTTTTTATCCCCCATAGAAAGCAACTTAACTACCACATTCAAGGTCAGGATAGAAAAGAAATTGTTGAATAAAGTATTTTTGTTTTTGCGCACAAAAAGTATTCTTGTCGCTTCATAACATTAAGGTTAAACCACTGTAGTCACATTGACTATTTTAACGATGTCTTTACTACTTTTCTGGACCTTGAATATGGTAATAACATTGCTTTCTATTGGGGATAAAAAAAAAAAACAGATTTCTCAGATTTCATCAAAAATATCTTAATTTGTGTTCTGAAGATGAATGAAGGTCTTACAGGTGTAGAAAGACATGAGGGTGAGTAATTAATTACAAAAATTTCATTTTTTTTGGTGAACTAATGCTTTAAAGGTGTAATGTGTAAAATTTGGGAGGATTTATTGACAGAAATGCAATATAATATACATAACTATGTTTTCAGTGGTGCATAAAGACCTTACATAATGAACCGTTATGTTTTTATTACCTTAGAATGAGCCATTTCTATCTCATACACCGTGGGTCCCCCCTCCATGTCAAGTCGCCATTATGCGCCAACATGTTTCTACAGTAACCCTAAATGGACAAACTGCTTTACAGATCGCGTTTCGTCACTATGTTTGTTGGTGTTTTTAGAGGCAGCTTACATCGTCACCACGTTGGATACGCACAAAGTAGTAGTAGTAGTAGTAGTAGTAGTAGTAGTAGTAGTAGTCTGATTTATTAGAAGCAGAGACCGTTCTTTGTTGGAAGTAAGAAGAAACCCCATTGCTTCACTAGCTAATGTACTCTCTGCTGTCTCAGACAATCTTTGTCGTGTTGGCCAGATGGCCACCGTAGCTTCTCCGAAAGGGAGAGGTGCGAGGGGTGTGCGCCGTTAGTTGCAGTTCGCAACCTCACAGCTAAATGCCGCTAAAATTTACACATTGCACCTTTAAAGGTGAAATGTGCAAGTTTAGCACCACTAGTGGCACCAAACGAAATTGCAAAATTCTGTTTAGCAGCACCAGATTCAGTTTGGTGCCATTAGTGGTGCAAAAATTACACACTTCAGCTTTAAGGAAAAAATAGTTTACTAACAGCTTTCCTAAACACTTTACTCATCTGCCATTGGTCTGCCAAATACGTAGCCATGCCCCAAACTCAGCCCATTGGTTGGAGTCAATGCTGCTGTGTTGAATCACTCAAATAAACAGAGTAACATTAAAAGAACAACAGTATTTACACTTTTCAAGGGAATCAAACTACAGATGGCATAGTAGTTGGGATATGAGAAAGTAGCCAGGGCAACTCCTTCACTCTACAACCAGTCAAACAGTGACAGTACATACACACTTATCATAAAACACTCACTTTCACACATGATATAAATCTTCACACGTTAATGCTTCCGTATGAAAGAAATACTAAATGTTGAATACAGTTATCACCTCTGTATTAATTTTGTTCACTCTCGCTTGTGCACACACTTTCCCTTTCGCTGTACACAAAATCTGTCAAGAATTCGTCATGCTTTGTAACAGCAGTTGCATTACTTCTAAAGTGCGCTCAAATGGTTGACATGTTTCTTATGTTGTTTTTTTGATTGCAACAAATTAGTACAATAGGAAATTAATTTGCAGGAAGAGCTACAGGAAGAGAGTGAACAATAAACCATACTCTTTGCTTTTTAGTGCCTCTGTATCAACATTTGATATTGATATTGATAACTATATATGCTAACATGGTGGCTTTCAGTTGACAGAAAAGAATAAGTCTTGTGAAGCTCATGCCTCATGCCGTACATGTATCAATAATCGATGACATTGCTGCTGTTGCACACATCAACCAAACTCGTCCTCAATTCGGTCACTTTGGATAGAATGCAGTCACTTTCTTAACTGAACTGTGTATGAACTGTATTTAGCACATAAGTGCTTCTGTTTGAAAGAAGCTTTTGTGAATTGGCATCCGCAGGTCACGCAAGATTAAATGTAAAGACAAGAACATGTACAAAACAACAGGTCCTGTCACGCTCTATGCAAATGAATATGGCAACATGCTCTGTGCTGGTGTTTGTAGTCTCTGAGGGGATGACAGTTTTCTTCTTACTTTTTTTTTTTTATGACCAATCTAGACTTTGAATCATGGTAAAGTCATTCTAAACAGCTCAGTTCCGTTCATTACTCCAATTACTCAGTAACCGCATCTTTAACAGTTTTTTCTACCCTCAGCGGCCATATCAGAGGCAAGACCTGCACTACGGTGAAAGTTTTCTCTTCAAGTTCACAAGTTTATCATAGCAGTTAGCTTAGGTGCTATACGTAGGTCATAGACCTTTGAGCTGTTGTGGTTTATTGTCCTCCTGCTAATAAATTATATGTAGATTCGTCCCAATGAAATGTGCTTGATGACATAGAACCATTGTTTGCATGTTTCTGTGCAGACGGATGAATGATCACGCGTTGTTGTTTCTTTAAGAGTCAGAGTCATTCAGTTGGCCTGGCTGTTGTCTCCCAGGAGAAATGTGCTTCCTTTCCCCTGTTTTTTTCAGCGGAACTAGTGGATGCTGGCAGGAAATTACACTCCGCTCCGTCTCGTAAATATCTCTTAGAATCTGGGCTTCTCCCCGCTGCGTCCCGGGTCAAAAAAAAGTTGTCACTGGGGGGTTGGGAACAATGCTGGTTAAAAAAACAAGGAGGATGGTGATGTCGCAGTTGAAACATTTCGGTGTTGGTCCTTCAAAGAGAACAATCTCAGCATTTGTTGATGTATTCATTGCATTCCTAGTACACAGCCTTCTGAGGCAAGAAGTAACTGAACGTGAAAGGAATAGTTCACCCAAAAATGAAAATTCTGTCATTAGTTAATCACCCTCATGCTGTTCCAAACTGGCATGCTGTTATTTTTTTAAGATCTTGCAGCACTAGTGACCACATTTGCCAAAAAACAAACAAACAACAAAAAAAACACCTAAAAACACCTAAAAAGCACTATAAAAGTTTTATAAATGTGGAAAACCTTCATGTTGTTCCAAATGAGTATGACGTATTTTCTTCTGTGAACCACAAAAGAAGAAGATTTGAAGAATGTTGGTAACCAAAAAGCTTTGGCTACCATTGACATCCATTGTAAAAAAGTCATGCAGGTTTAGAACAACATGAGAGTGAGTAAATAATGACTGAATTTAGTGAACTAACCCTTTATTTAAAAGGGACCTATAATACCCCTTTTACAAGATGTAATATAAGTCTCTGGTGTCCCCAGAATGTGTCTGTGAAGTTTCAGCTCAAAATACCTCACAGATCATTTTTTATAGCTTGTCAAATTTGCCCCTATTTGAGTATGAACAAAACCAAAAACACGCACATGTGTGTGTCCCTTTAAATGCAAATGAGCTGCTGCTCCCAGCCCCCTTTCCAGAAGGGGGTGGAGCTTTAACAGCTTGCGCTTCAGTTGCTCAACAACAACAACAAAGCTGGAGAATCTCAAGCTGCCAAAATGACGATTGTCAGTAACAATGTTCAGCCTTACATTGTTCAAACCACAGTCGGACACTGATAGAGAGACTCTTACTCTTAAAAAGAAATTACTTTTTTTTAACTTTTTTTTTTTAAAGTTAACTTTTAGAATGCATCTGGACATCTCTGAATGGTTAGTGGATAAATTTATGTAGTTGCTGTGGAGTTGATTCAACTCCTCGACTAGCATGTGCCGTCATGTTAATCATTTGTGCAAATCTAGCGTTGAATTGACCCTCGTTTGTGAAGCAGTCGCCGTAAAATGACAGCATGGTAACAACATTCTACTACAACAACCCTTCCTCTTCTCTAAAGCAGCCCAACATGGCCTCACCTCCTTTGTTGCGTGTTCCCGGGGGTAAGGTTTATGTAAATTTTGGGGTTTGTGATGTCACCATCCCAGGAAGAAGCTCGTTGTAGTCCCTACCAGCCGTTTGATTTCTGTAATAAAAAAAAAAAAAAATCTCCTTTTGCATTGAACTTTGAGCGTCGTAACTTTGCAGATGTTGTTTATGCTCAAACAGCAACATTACACACTAACTAAAGTTAAAAAAGTGAAATCATAATCAAGGACCCCTTTAAGTATCACTGTATTCCAGATCTTCCGCTCTACTGTTGTATGACGTGGTTAAAATGGCTTAAGTAATTCAGTTGTCGACTGTGCGATTCAAATTCACTAGAGCTGCGTTAACAGCAGCATAATTAGACAGTGATATTTTTGCTGTGAAGCTTGTGGTATTAGGTGAGGTTTGTTAGCGTAGACCAACGCTCATTTGGCAGAGCGTTGCTGGAGGGCTGGGTACAGGCAGGAATGGGGGCTGACGCCACACAGTCTCACAACAGCTCCCTCGCTGTGGGGGGTTAGACTCGATGTGTGCGCGTGTCTGTGCGTCGTACGAGGGTTTGTGTAGCGGTGTGTTTGTATCCCTCACATGGAGCCGAGGCTATGCTGCTATGGCAACGGCAGGATCCCTCCTCAGGACAGCAGCAAGCAGCCAGGCAGTCTCTGCAGTGTGTTGCATTCATGAATTAAAGCAAATTAGAGCCCACTAGTAAACCGCACCAAACTCACAACAGGCTTTTTCCGTTTATTTTTATTAGCCATTTTTGCTTCAAATCGTGATTGTGCTGCCGCAGAGATGAGTGTTGTGAAGCGCACTAACCTCTTCCCCTAGTGACAAACAGGTGAGACATTAGTTTCAACTAATTTAGTTTGTGCACATCTCAAACTGTCACATATTTTTCAGATCATTTGGAGATATTATTCAGGAAATGCTGTCACTGAAGTTGGAGGAGTCGGTTATAGGAAAACAGTGCAGGGAAGGTTTACAGGCAGGTGGGGGACGACTCACTGTGTGTACTGGTATCAGAGCTGGACGTGTCTATGTGGGTGTTGGTGGGAAAGGTACAGGGCTTATCTATCAGCTCATGCAGCTGATCATTACAAAGCCACTGCGGTTACATATGGACGCACTTGTCCAAATGTCAGTTTTTACATACGGCTGACCCAGTTCTACTCTCAACTGTTCAAATACAGTTTGATACCATCCAACATGGTTTTCACAGAAAGTGCAGTGTCATGCTATACTTCATCTAAATTCTTGTATAATTATTTTTGAATGATTATTTTATTTATTTATTGAAAATAATAGAAATAAATATATGCATTTTTTTTCATTATTATAACTTTATTTTACACAACATTTGTTTACGGTCCTGAAATCTGAATGCCAAGCAGCATTACAAGAGTTTGTCCATCAGCACAGGGGCTTTTCACTCTTTGCGTCACTGTGCTTGTTTGTATTTGCTGCATCTTGGATCAATTTTCGGTCTTTGCAGATGATCCGGCTTTGGCATCGTTTTGCATTTTAGTCAGTGCATCAGAATTTGTCTAAATGATATCTAAAATGTAAGTTACTCAATATTAACTTTGCATGCATTAAATTGCTTAAAAACCGAAGACATTTGTAATTTTACAAAATCAATGTTGTTCTTTGAACTTTCTATTCATCAAAAAACCCTGGAAAAAAAATCTATCACTGATTCCACAAAAATACTAAGCTACACGACTGTTTACAACATTGATAATAAGACATGTTTCTTGAGCACCAAATCAACATATTATAATGATTTCTGAAAGACCATGTGACATGAAGACTGGAGTAATGGCTGCTGAAAATTCAGCTTTGACATAAGTATATAAAAAATTGAAAAGAGTTATTTTAAATTCTAATAATATTTTACAATATTACTATTTTTACTGTATTTTTTATCAAATAAATGCAGCCTTTGTGAGCATAAGAGACTGCTTTCACTATTTAAGTGATTTGCCAATGTTTTTTTTTTTTTTTTTTTAATTATGACCACTTACACCACAGATGACCACAGCACCTAAAATAAATACTTTATTTACACTTATATGCATTTAAACCTAAAATCTTAATATTAAAAAAATAATAATTCATGTCCAGGTAGGGTCACCTACCTAAATATTAGAAAAGCAGTAAAGCTGGTCTGGAACAGAATATATGTTATATTGACTGTGTTGTGTTTATGTTTAGTCTATATTGTAAGCTGTGGCTTGCTTTATCTTAAATGTGGCCCATAAATTTCTCTTCTCCACATTTCACTCATATATTCTCAGTTCCAGCTTCTACATTTTGGTCTCTTGGGAGTGTGTTGGAGTCAGTACCTATCCATAAAGGTCTCCTGTGGCTGTCTTTTTTGAAGGGAGGGGGGATCCAAATGCAGGCAGAGAAATCTTGGCACGCATGGCTGGACTGCCACTGACCTCCCCGCGCTGGGGAACGCTTCACTGGGCTGACATAGCCCGCTCACCCTATGGGTCAGGGGGAGGTTGGCGGGGGGGTTGTTCTGGGTGAGGATGGGAAGCGCACTGCCCTTCAGCTCTCTCTTACTCACCATATATACTCCCATACATAAGCTACACTGACTAATATTAATAGTCAAAATGTTCAAAACAGTCAAAATTAAATGTTGACTAATATTAATAAAGGCTTTAGAAGTATTGTTCATTGCTAGTTATGTTAACTAATGTAGTTAACTAATGTTAACAAATGAAACCTTATTGTAAAGTGTTCATTTGGATTGGTAAAAGGAAGTTGTTTGGCATTGTTTTCCAACTGTGTACTTGAAAAAAGTTGATTAGATCTTGTCACGTGGCAAATTTGTGTCAAGGCTTCCACAGAAGTGTGCATGTTAAGTATATAGCATTTCTTTCTCTGTGTTATCGAATGTGCCAATAGATTTAAGTAGGCACATTAAACCCCGCCACACCGACCCACATGCCCCCACCCCCAGCTTGTGCCAAGTCTGCCCAGCGTCCCGCCTCCACACTTACGCTCAGCATGGTTGCGGCGCACACACACAAAGATACACACACACACACATACACACACACAGAGGTTAGAGCAGACAGACGCGTGACTCATTAGGCATTCGTCCCCCGGGGACAGTGCTGGGGGAGCACGCCACAGCTGCAGGAATGTCATGAGCTGCTACTGCTGTGTGCAAATGTGTGTGTGTGTACCTTAGCAGAAGGCCAGCGCACCTTTCAGAAAATACAGCGCCAAGAAAACGTCTCTCTGCTTTTCCATATCATCCTTACTGTCTGAGCCAACAATAAAAAATGTGAGGATGCCTTCAGAACTCAGAAGTAGACTGAAACACATTATACGGCAGATTATACACCGGATAGATCTGGTCCCGCCTCCTGATCAGTCACTACAGCGTTCTGGTTTAAAATGCACGATATGGTAACGGCTATGACGTGAAACACCTGTTCACTATATCACTGCCCTTCACCATAGAGACCAACTATTAAACTTAGTGTACTTGAAAGGAACTGTGTCTTCTAGCAGTTATGAAGTTGCTTAAGAAAATAATGTTTAATAAAAAATTGTGTCTTTTAATATTTTTATTATTTAGTAGCTCTCAAACCTTATTACGGCCACATTAGACTTTGGGCATGTAAAATTGGATGCAAACAGGGTGAGATGTCACACTCTTGGCTTCTGTTGTTAATAATAAAAAACAAACAATACAAATAATAATAAATTCATAATGTGAAAACATAGCATTTACTGAATTAGCCAATAACATTTGAATTCAGCCAGGAGGTCAATCTGTGATGTTTAGGCCCTAGATCCTCTATTGGTCAAGCATATTCTTGCTGTATGAATTTGCAGGTCAGAGTTCACCAAACTTTTGTACTGAACTTTTGTATGCAGCGGAACACAAAATATTTTCGCAATTAGCTTGTGTTTGTGTTTTGAAAGAAGTCTCTTATGCTCACCAAGGCTGCATATATTTGATCAAAAATACAGTAAAAAAAAAAGGAATATTGTAAAATATTATTACAATATAAAATAACTGTTTTCTATTTTAATATATTTTAAAATGAAATTAATTTTCAGCAGCTATTATTGAATTTTCAGCATCATTACTCCAGTCTTCAGTGTCACATGATCCTTCAGAAATCATTCTAATATGCTGATTTACTGCTCAAGAAACATTTCTTATTATTATTATTATCAATGTTGAAAACAGTGCTGCTAAATATTTTTTGTGGAAACCTTGATACGTTTTTTTTTTTCAGGGCTCTTTGATGAATAGAAAGTTCAAATGAGCAGAATTTGTAATCTTTTGTAACAATGTAAATGTCTTTACTGTTACTTTAATGCATATTTGCTGAATAAAAGTATTAATTTCTTTCCAAAAGAAAAAAAATCTTACCGACCCCAAACTTTTGAACAGTAGTATACATATTCATCATCTTCAACCAAAGGTCATAGTGTGTGTGTTTGTGTGTGTGTGTGTGTGTGTGTGTGTGTGTGTTTGCTTGTTACAACCCAGCTTAACTTTGAGCAAAGTTTTTGTCTTGCTTGTTATGGCTTACAACTTTACTGTGCTGTAATTCTGCTCTTTTCTTACTCCCTCTTGTGAGGTATTTTCTACAAGAACTTCCCTCACAACTAAGTTCGAAACATCTCAGCTCAAGAGTTTTATGGGGTTTAAGACCGATACACCATCCGGGCTGATTACTCACTTCGAGTTTACATGTGTGGTTTTATATTTATGTGTGTGTGTTTTGTACAAATTTATATATAGCTTGTGTCATTGAAGGGCAGACATCAAGTGTGGGAGGGCTTATTCATAGAAATGCTGCTTAGAGGAAATTCATATTCAATATTTTTTCCATGCCTGAGTGACAGAGTGTGTGTGAGGGTGTGAATGTGTATGTATGTACATGTAGGCGGGAATTGAAGCCCAGGTTTTTTATGTTTTTGTTTTGAAGCACCCTCCCTGACTCCCTCTGTGCGGAAGTGTTACCGGAAATAGTGCGCAGCCGCCCCCGGTTCTGCGTCAGTTACGCCGAATAAAGTGAGGGGGCTGGACGGGGGCTTTCCGGGAGGACGTTGAGAAGGGTGGGGGTTGGAGAGGAGGAATGGGGGCAGGGAAGTGTGTTTGTGTGTGTGTGTGTGGAGGCCTGTCTCCGCTGAGGCCATGTGGGTAACAGCCGTCTCTCAACGCTAACTTTTATCAGATAAAGCATCACTAGTGCTGGCACACTTCATACATGGCTTCCAGTGGCTGTTAACAGCTCCATAACGCACTTGCCGCACGAATCAAATGTCACCAAAAAAGCAGTGTTTGTTTATGTGTTCGCGGTTCTGTGTTGATATCATTTCACATGAGTTTATACAAGATTCATCTTAGTTTAAACAACTTGGACGGTTAAATAAATCCGTCACTTGTTGTGTTCAAACTAAATAGATCTAATTTTATATGTTAAACTGAGAATATATACAAAAATCTGCTTCCTCTGCAAAAAGGGAACAGAAAAAAAGAAAAAACAGTCGCTCTGGAAAAAAGTGTGTTCAGCTTGCCCATCCTCAGGGATGTTTTCATCTTTTTCGTCTTTTTTCCCCTCTTCTTTTTAATGTATGCCACTTGAGAGAATCCAGAGGGGCTGCACCTGTTTGCCTCTTGGCTAGTCTCTCCACCTCCTGCCCCAGCCTGCCACTCACGCCTTGGCTCCTGTGGGATGCTCTGCATATGTGTATGTGCGCGTGCGAGCTTTGGGTGTGGAGGAAGGATAGCTGCAGGGCTCTGCAAAGTTTGACAGAGCCCGAGATGCAGGCATGCTCACACACACATACACACACACACACACACACACACACACACACACACACACATACACCACCCATTCACACAAACAGACTTTTCAGTTGAAGTTTTTCAAAGCCATATTCATTTTTCTGGATCTCTGAACACTACTATAGGGGAGATTGGGGTAAGCTGTGCCAATTTTTACTTTTTTTTTGCTGTGAACTGAAATGAGAAGAAAGTGTCTATCGGATATAGCAAAATAAATACGACTTCTGATAAAATTGGGGTACAGTAGCACAAATTTAGTGGTAAGCTGTGTCATGTCAAGGAGTAAATGGAACCCTTTGGGGAATATGTAAACAATTTAAAATTTAGGCACAAATGAAAAAAATCTAATGTAATAATGCACAAAATTATGCACAAAATAACTTTCATAAACCAGACAGAAGGTTTATTATTTGTAATATCTTATTGTTGGATTTTCAACATTTTGTAGTCATGTTCATAATAGTATTATCTGCATTTGGAGCCACAGCATACCCACACTGTTAATTGAGACACTGACACAGCTTACCTCAACACATTTGGCACCCCCCATGGTATTACAAATAATTCAGACACACACACACACACACACGCATATAAACAGCATTTGTTAATAAGAATGGAATGTACATAGGCTTAGTCTTGGCGGACAAGATCTGCTACGTTGCTGCTGCATGAGTGAAGGCTACTGCTGAAACATGCACATAAATACAGTGAATAGAATGCAAGCTGCTGCAACGAAAGAAGGGAGAATCCCTTAGCAGATCTAGGCAGGTGGTGCTGGGGAGGGTGGAGGGCTAGGAACAGTCCCATGCCGTGCTGCACTGCACCGGTTCGAGATGAAATTAAATGTTCTTTTACATAAGTTTTATGTCATTTTTTAGCAATTTTCCCATGTGTACCTCTTGGTCACAAGTAGCATGATGGGTGTTGAATAAATATATGGTCACATGGCAAAAATTGTGTACTTTTACTTAGATTATTGGGCAACATATTGCACACCACTCTTCCATTCTGTTTTTGCAACCAGTTTTTTCCTCTTTCTTCTTTTTCTTCTTCTTCTCTTTCCCTTCAAATCCTCTCTCCCTTTCTGCTCACTCATGGATAGAGATAGACGCACAGAAATCTGCACTGACCCCTTCAGGTCACATTAAAGGTCGCCCAGCTTCACACACTAAACCCTGAGGGCCTCTCATCCCCTTCATCCTTCGCTGTCTTTAGATGTCTGATACGGATAGAGGGAAAAGGAAGAGAACGAATCACTATCACGTCCCGTTTACTCACCCATCCTCCATCACTGGTCTCGTGGATCAATGGTCTCTCTCTCTCTGCATGGATCTCTCTGACTGAATTTTGCTGTTATTTAGGGAGTGCATTTCCACCCTTCATTCTGTCATAACTTCATGATTTGTGACCTGTGATTCATGATTCATGACCTATTTAGGTCATATTACATCGGGAGAATTTGGAATGACTATTTGCTGGAATTTGCTGGAATAACTTTAACTGCAACTTTAGATTGTCATTGTTTACAACTATAGAATATAAGAAGGTGTTAATATCAGGAGTGATGTAGCTTAGTGGTTAGATAAATGACTAACGAACTAAAAGGTTGCATGTTTGCAAGTTCCTTGAACTATCACCATTGTGTCATTTATCCGATATTGCTTTGAATAAAAGTGTCAGCTAAATCAGGGATTTTCAAACTTTTTGGTGCCATGTGATGATCCCTATTATTGAGTTAGAATATTATGATTTAAGATTAAACATTAACAATTTGGTCCTATTTATTTATTTATATTTAGCTATTTTTTTTCATTTATTTATTTACTTTTGCGGCATCCTGGGGTTCTCCAGATTCAAAACCCCTGTGCTAAATGACAAAATAGAGTAGTGTATCTGCTTGGGAAAATTATGAATTCACATTGCTTTAAGTTTTTTATGTGTGTACCAAAAACTCTAGCCTTTGATGAATCAGTTTTAGTGAAACAAACATAACAAACACAACAGTAATACATTCAGAATGTGTTTTATCAGCCTAAAGAGAATTGAAAGTGTGACGGATCGGGAACATTAGCCATTTCTCTGTACCGCAGCTCAAGCCAGTAAAATCAGAGAAGGCTGTTCCCAGAGTCTCAGTCTGTCTGTCCCCTCTGTGCTCCTGCAGAACCGTGGGCGACTGGCAGAGAAACGCACCATCCCCTTGCCGCCAACACGGGTGCCCAAAAAGGAGCTGGCCTCCGTTTTCAGCAGTGACGACAGCGAGGGCAGCGAGCGGGCCAGTGGAGATCATGCAGACATCAAACAAGAAGAGCTGCATTACACTATCATGAGAAAGAGGTGAGAATTTGTGTGTGTGTGTGTCTATGTGTGTGAGAGTGTGGGTGGGCATAAAGTAGAGTGCCAATCCCAGTGCCAGGGATTGATACATCAACCATCATCTGCCGGAAAGGGGTTAGCCATATCAGACATCGGTATACCACCAAAGATCTTTAAAGAACCCTTAGGTCTTTACCCTCATAGTCCCCTATTTTGACACACACATACCCTCTAACACACACAAATACACTCATTTACTCTTTTGGCAGACACTACAGGCACACACAGGATGTGCCAACTCTAAATACCCATGCTTGGGAGCCCACAGGATACATACACAGAAATAAACATGGGGTCTTCTCATGAACTATATGAAAAGTGATATTGTTGATGAGGTATTTACAGCCATGTGGCAACTTTCTTGATGCCATAGATCTCAGAATGGTTTGAAAGTTTTCACCTGATGTTTCCTGGTGTGAGTTAGTTAAATTTCACACCTTTAATATTTCTGTTTGTGCCCTTAACCGCATGTTATTCTATTTTGGTCATAGCACTTGCTAAAGAATGTCGGAAGCAAGAGAGTACTTGGTCACCAACGACTAAAGGGCAGTTCACATCAAGCACAATATCTGTAACTATAAAGTTTTAATAATCATTCTAATTCTATGAGAATAATGCAGTCCATACCACAGCTATAACAATAACAACAGAGGAAAGACATCATTGGAATCACTTTCAGAATTATTTTTATAGCTGATGAACGATAAAAACATTGACAGCCAATCAAAATCCAGGGGCAGATGACATAACCCTAAAATTTGACCCTAAAGTAGTTATTGCTATAGTTATCTTCATAGTTGGCGTTCTTGGTTGACATTACCATGATGTTTAACTTAGTTTGCTGTTTACCACAGCATTTTATGTCAGTGTTTCTGCACATGTACTATGGTGGGACCTTGGTGGTATTTTTGGTTAGTACCTGAAAGTACCATATAAATGTTGTAGTGATCATTGAGTACCATGGTATACCATGATATACCATGGTATGTTTGTCATGCCATGCCATTTATGCTATAACAATCTGGCTAGAGCAGTTTAATATTGATAAACTAGATTAATTTAAAAGAAGTGAACGTCTACTACTGAGTTACTCCACTCACTCTAAGCACAAATATTGATACTTTTTAGTGTTAAGTTTGTTTTATTGAGTCCATTGCAATGCATTCTGGGATTGCGGTCTCTGTGAAGTATGTATGAAATGTTGCCTTAAAATTTGGCCCAAATGAGGGAGCATGATTAAGTTTCCCAGTTTTTAGAACAGTCATAATTTCTTCTTTCCACAAAAAGTAAAATTCATCCAGTGATGTGCTACAAGTTCCACATCTCCGTCTTCAATCAGTGCGAGGGAATTCAGTGTTCATTAAATCTTCATGAGCTGTGTTTGGCCTCCCTCCTCTCTGGCACACAAACCTGAAGAAGCTTATGAGCCTGCGGTCAGTGCAGCATTGAGCTAAGAGCAGTGGCTAAAGCAAACGGTTTTTCCGCCAGTGTTTTCGCTCTGCCTAAATGCATTACAGGTGATAACTAGCCAGCAGATGTCAGCCCTGGCAGGTGAGTCTGGGGAACCACGTTTTTGTCAGACCATCTCCGCTTGTACTAAAGAACTTGTTGAAAAACCCGGCCTTGAGGTTCTGATCTATTATTAAGTTTCCTTTAATCATTAGAGCATGCCTTTCAAAGCTAGCTGTTGCTTCGAGACTGCAGGCTTTCTGGCTTTCGAGGGTCTTTAGGTGATTTTATACTCACGTTTTTTGAATGGAAGTGTCAGCAGCAGTTTCGATGGTGTTTGCAGTGAGAGTTTGTGTTGGCGGTGTCTGTTGCGCTATGCTGGATAGTTAAATCTCCAGAAAGCTTCAGTGCTTCTAATGAGAGGAGTAAGAGAAGACAATGTTCTCCTTTTCTCATTAGCCACTCGGCTCTTGCTAAAAATGTCTTGGTTAGCCCTAGCTCCTGTCAGGTTTTCTTAAAGCAACCGCCAATGCTTATAGCGATAATTTTATTTATTTAGGGTGCACTTATAGACTTTTTTGCTGCAGTAAATGGCGAATGAATTCCTATGGTTGAGTCAGTTGAGTGTAAGAGGCTTGGGTTTATGCCCATTGGTGTTAATCGGTACATTTGGGTCATTACACAGCACTGTTAGGATATCATTCTCAAGGCAGCCTATACATATGTATGAGGACATGCCCTCTTCCAGCATAGGCAGGTCATAGCTGGATCAGTCCTTTTTGTTGAGCCCTACAAGCTAACACAGTATGCTAGCTAGCTGTCATATTCATTAAAGACATCATTGGCCAAAACTGAGTGATGTGAGGTTGCATATACTGTGCTGTGCATTGAAAACACCACGTGTTCAAGCGTAACTTGAATATGATTATGTTGTGGAATAAAGAAGGGCTCCGAGTTCTTACCTTGGAGCGGATCAGCCCTGAATGCCCAGGTACAAATATAAGCCCTCATCTGCAAGACTTTCTTGGTCACTTCTTTCACTCAACCCCGAGCCGCTGGCTCCTAGCAGCCACTTACCCTGTGACATCGAGGACGGCGCAGGAACCAGAACCGGCCAGCTAAACTCATTACAGTGATCTCCCCCCAACACTTCAGACGCCCGCGTGTGAAGATGCTAATGAATTTAAAGAACACTTATGACTAATATCTAGGGCTTTTACCCTGTTAAAGGCGGCGGACTGCGAGGAGCCACGTCTCTCCTCTGTTCCGGGGCCGCTCACCTCACCCCTACTTTACTCAGATGAGGATCTGACCGAAAGAGATAATGGGATGTTCAATCTATGAAATTCAATTTCCATTGAGCTGGACTGGGTAAGTGAGTTGTGGAGGGGTCTTAACAAATTGGATTTAGTCAATGGATGGTGAAGGATGGGGAATTCTTTTTTGCGTTTGATCGTATTTACGCCTCATCATTTGCAGTTTATATTAGTGTTGTGGTAGAGTGTGCTTAGTGTTTCTTCAGTCCAAATGTATCTGCTTATACTGTGTATATATATACATATATATATATATATATATATACATACACATTTTTTTAATTTAATGCAATGTTTTCATTGCAAACTATATTATCAGCTTAACATTTTGAATGAAAAGTAGCATTTAAATGAATTTCAGAATGTCTTCGTATTTGTTTTTCTCTTTTGCTTTAATGACAGCAGCACTTTAGCTGCATGCACTACACAAGTTTGCCAAACCTGATGATCATGTTCTCCTGCATGATTTGAAATGAACATCTTGAGCGTCAGTGGAAGAAGAACATCTGACCATCTGTATAAAGTAGTTCACATGATCAGTGCCACAAATTTACTTGGATTGGTGATGTAGAAATGGGGAGGAATCTGAAATATTTGTTATTCATTTTATGCCAATGTTTCTTTGTTTTAAATTTTTTAAATCCTAAAACTTTGTTTATTCTCAGGTTTAAATAATATTTTCTCAGATTTTCTATGTGGACTCCACATAGACTTTTGGACCCCACTGTACTTTAACATTCTGCTTAAAGGTATTTTAAACCAAAATTTGTGCAATTTCGGATGAGGCCGACGAATACTTTTCCGCAATAGTGTGCATTCAGTTTTCAAGGGATTTCCAGCCACTGCCGTGAGAAAAGCTGGTACACATTGACACCTTAAAGAAGACTCCCTATATCTTTTAACCAGATTAATGTTAATGGCCAGCAGGTTTATGGGTGATTAGTCCTCAGTCCTCCTGTATCCTGCAGGGAAACAGACCTTTCTCTCTTCGAAAACATGCTGTGCTTAGGCTGAAGTGTACCGCCTTAGCTTCGTCTTTTATATTCCTTTATTTTAGTGATTTCACATGTGGAGGTTGAGGGTCTTCGGGTCATGATGCACTAGAATATCTGCATAAATACCATACTGAATAACAGAATAACAGGCTTGGTTTTATAATCTTTGAAATGTAAGTAAAATCAACTGATAAAGACGACGGCATGCATCGACTGCCATCCTATCTAAAAAACGAACACTTTCGCGATATGCTTTATCAATAAAATTTGCAGGTGTGAGATGTTTGTCATAGTATTAGTCTTCAAGGTCATGCCAATCATTTCCTGAAGCCTACCTGTGCACAGTCAGGTGTGTCAACACCAGGGCTTTGAGAAGTGCTGACTGCTTGTCTGGGTCATTACTGAGTAACCATCATGGATTATATAAGATAGTATACTTACTCAGAGGACAACCTGCTAAGAAAAGCCTCCAAAAAAGATTGCCCATCACATATTTTCTATTATAATAATGCTAATGTAATTATAAAGCCAATTTCATCTCTTGTGTAAAACTACCTGGCATTTAACTGCTGATTAACTTAGGATACTCTCATGATTTTTGTTGATTTTTTTCTTATTTACAACCTATGGAAAAAACTAAGTGCAGAAACATAAGTGGATTAGATGAAGGAGGGGAGGAGGAGGCAGGTTGATTCCAGAATGGTGGACCCTCCCCTTGAGCACGAGGGACAGGGAAAGGAAATAAATCAGACAACTGTTGCACCTGTCTGGATAGAAATACTGTCTGTCTTCCCCCGGGTTTCTGCGGCCTCTTCAGAGAAGGGCCTGACCTGTCTGTGTTTAGCATTAGAAGCGTTTGTCCAGCAAGGCTTGCCGTCCTCTTCCCTGGTGGCTGTCTGGACCTGAATGTAAGCACTCGGCTAGCCAGAAGTGGAAATCAGCTGGTCCAAACCTCAGGACTGAAGCCAACCCAAACCGGCGTCTTTAGCGCACTGTAACTGGCCAGGCTCTTAAAATGCTGGTATGTACAGTCAAGGGCATTTTCATCTGACGCTTAAACTGTTTTTTAAATTATAGTGATATTGTTGAGTGTCTCGACACCAGTGTTTTTGGTATTTTTGGAAATTTTATTCTAATGTACAACAGACAAAACAATAGACCCACATGCTATACGTTTACAAGGGATGGCTAGTAGCCTGGTTGTGAATAATTTTCCTTTAAAGGTTTTTTTTGCACTCGCAAAGACATTCGGCTGATGATTACGTTTTCTTTTTACAAAAGGGCTGTTTTTTGGTTTGTTTGGCTTAGTAGGTTTAGTAGAATCGTTCATATTCAGTCATTTGTGTGGTCCACCGGAGGAAATGATGTGTACTCAAAAGTTTACTTTAAATGATGTGACCATGTGCTCCATTCATTCATCTGTTTTGTTAAGGCATTTCCCTGTACAGTTCTGGAGCGTTGCACGACACACTGCTGGGAAGGGGACGTGATGCTGTAGGATTCCTGGAAAGAACCTTCTTTTAAGGCAATAATTAGTGGTTGGGTTCCAGTTCTGGAACTTTTTGAATGTCCAGGGCTCTCCCTAAGAAACAGCTGTAGACTTAACGTTCTACAGTTTACTATTTACAGGAAAACTAGTGCCGTTTAAAACCCTGTTTTTAGAAATGGACAAATGCATCCCGCTACATACGGTACAACTGTTTTGTTTATTTATATCCGCAACTTCTAAATTCATAGGGCTGGAAATCCAAATTTTTAGTACAAGAACACGCATCGCAAAATGCGCCTCTGTGAACTTTTTACTTTTTTGAAGCTATAAAATTTTTTTTTAACTCATTGCTATCATTCAAGGAATCATAGAATAATTTAGACTCTTAGACTCTTTTCCCTCAGACTTTGAATACTTTTGGCGTGAAATATATTTTGTACTTTCATTTTATGTCTTTGTCAGAGTTTGGGTGAACCAAGCTTTTGTTTGTGATTCCGCTAATTCTACAAAGGTTTTCAGTCATTCAGGTCATCGTAGTTTATTAAAACAATAAAACTGCTTTGAATGTAACTGTAGACCACTTGTTGCTTTAAAATCCCTCTGCATTGTAAATCACTTTGTTATAAGCAATGCGATACATTTACGCTCCTAGGAAATGAACACACATCCCTACTCACTACGTTTCCCTTGCCTGTCAAGAGAGAGTAAGTAGTTAAACCAGTAAAGATGTTTTAATCAGGTGTTGTTTTCCTGTTAGCATCTCCTTTGATTGGTTTTGCTTCAGCCACATGAGTTAATCAATGTCATTAATGTCACATCTACTGAGAGCAGCTGTCTTTTAAAAGACGTTGCACCACATCTCACAGCTCTCAGACTTTTTCCGCTGTTCACATTTCAAATTATCCAACACCGCAACGTTCAATGTGGCGAAATAATGTTTCGTTCCACTTCTACTTTTCTGGGTTCCCGCATGCTTATCGACCTCTCATCAGCTTTTATAAGGCAGGAACAACAGGAAAGCTCAGGAGAACGCACTGCACTCTCATTTATTTATGTATCTGTTTCGATATTTATTTATTGCTCTCCTCGCTAGCTGAGGCCTGGCTACTTGGTCTGAATGTGAGCAGAATAACAACAAATGGTTTTTTTTGTTGTTTAAAAAAAATACTGAGAAATATTGATCCCCCCCTCAAAGTTTTGATTTTTCTTGCCATTCTAGCATTTTTTTTTTTTTTTTTTTTTACTGTACTGGTTTCAGTGGGCAGTATGTATGTGGACATGGAATGAGTGTTCAGCACAATTGTTTAGTAAAAGTAAAAGTAAAATTTTCAATTTTGTAGCATTTTCTGCTTTTTTTGTACAGCGCTAGTTCATAGTGCAAAACGTCTGTCACTTTCTGTAAAACGGAGGCATCCTCTCCACATGCCTTGCCACTTTCTGCTTGGCACCGCTTTGTGTGTGTGTGTGTCAGGGTGAGACTATCAACGCTGTGTTCAGTAATGGTGTAAGCCCTGGCGTCAGGATGCCCAGTCTGCCAACTCTCCGTGTGACCTCTATATCTGGCGCCAGCTCTCGTCTCATGTCACTGCAGGGGCACTTGCGCTGGCACTATTTCCCTCCCTGACGCTCCCGCTACCATGAGGAACACCATGTCTGTCCAATGGCCTTCCGTGTTGCCTTAAACTCAAGTCAGTTCTTGGATACCTGCCATTCATCAGATGCCTTTCATCCAGATGTTGCCCCTGTCATATTTGAATGCCCAGCCATTTGTGAACAAAACAAGCATTTTCTTAGAGGAACAGTTCAGTCAAAAATGAAAATTGTGTCATCTACTCACCATCATGTTTTTACCTTGGAGCAATATCAATTATTTTACTTTTCATTTGCAGTTACAATGAATGAGGACTAGAGCTTTCAAGCTTCAAGAAAAAGTGCAAAATCACCATAAAATTCTCATAAAAGTAGTCCATTTGATATTTATTAAACATCTATAGTCTGTATCACTGATTAGTGAGCAAATCATTCTTTTTGAGTTGCATCTGTTCAATGAATCTATTCAGTTCACAAAACAAATTTGAATGATTCGTTCACTGATCCGGTTCTTGAGTTATTGAATGAGTGATTCGGTTGTAGCGGGTCTTGAGCAGAGCTCACTGGAGGGGAAGATTATCAGTGAATCATTTTCATTTTTGGGTGAACTATTCCTTTAAACCCACTGAACAGGTACCTATAGCAGGACTTTATCCCTTTAGCAGCATTTGAATCACAGTTCAGAGTTAAGCAAAGCTTTGTGCAGGTGTGCAGCTGGTTTTCTCCACATTCAACCACAAACCCTACTCCTAGGCCTAGTGCTCCTATATCAGATGCACGTCAAGAACAGATGGAAGTGCTTTCAGCTCTGCATGAGAGTGCTGTGGTGAGGAAATGTGTCTGCTACCAGCAACAACACAGTTGATGCAAAAACCCATATCTTTCTGGCATCGGAAAGATGTTTTGCTGTTCGTTGTGGTGTCACGGATTTTCATTTTGTTGTAAAGCACTGACTCTGAAGCTGCATTGAATGCCTCTGATTCATTTTTTGGCACCTTCCAAATATGGTATTTTACTCAAAAAATCTCTGCCATAACATTTGCTTTCCTCATGCACCAGCCACAGGGGGTGAGCAGTGTTTCCAAAATGTTATATCATGGTAATGGTACATTTTTTTTCATAGTATATTCAATTTAGCTGGGAATTCAGCAAAAGAAATGTTATACATTAAATAAACATGTACAATAGTAATGCCAAGCTCACTACACATTAGTTAAATTCTATGTTAATGCTTATTAAATTAAGTCACAACATTCCTTGGCAACCACTGTGTGGCTGTTATGTCAAAACATGTATTAAATTGTGTCACAGACATATTGCGGTGTTATAGTATAGCATATTTTCTGCTCATTGACACATTTCTTCGCTTAGACTGTATATATCATTATAATGACCAGCCGACCATTTTTTTTTTACATGATATAGCTGCTAAATAGGTCACAACTTAATTTAAAAAGTTAAAGATGTTAGATATAAACAGGAAACGTCCTCTCACAGTGGATCATATCTGGGGCAAAGTGTCTGTGCGGTTGACGGGGAAGTGTAAGAGATATTGACCAGTTTAGGTGGAGATTATGCTGATCGTCTTCACTGCGCGATAAGCCGCAGCTCATGTCCTAAGCGGAGTTGTCAGGTCCGCCCTGTGCTCCCCTGTGTGGGATCGCTGACTCAGGCGGCCGGGTCTTAGCTCCAGCCCTGACGCAGATTATGACCTTGGCCGCCAGTCGTGGGAGGCCTCATTAGCGGCGCACACCGGGACAGCCCAGAAAAAGTGTGCTAATTAACCTGCTAACAATGTCCTTGCTTAGTGAGCTCACTGCAGAGCCTCCGTCTGAGGATAATAGCCTTCCTTAGCTGCCAGAGCGGGAGCTGGAAGATGGAGCTGTTGTTTGGACTGATGCCCTGTTAAGGGGATGGATGGTGGAACTTGGATGACCTATAGAGAACGGCAGAGTTGTTTCCTAGATAAAGGTTAAATGGATCTTTGCGTTACACAGAGTAGCATAGTTTCATGCAAGTTTTTCATATTCTGTAGCACTGTTGCCAAATTAGAATAGACAAATGTGAATTTTTGAATAATACTTAAATCTAAACGCTATTTCAAAAGTTTCTACTAGAGTTTGTTAAAGCTGTTTGGGTGTTTTCTATGGTGTAACTTGTATAAATGTAGCATATTCTGTGAAATCACTTTGCAGGGAATTTGTTTCTTCTATTGATTTATTTCAGTCTAATTTATCTTTTATTTTTCTGGGAGTTGCCAGCCTCAAATGAAATATGACATTTTCAATCATAGATTTTTATTCTTGTACTATTCTTGAAAGTGATTGTGCTTTCGCTGTATTGTCTGTATTCATTCTCTATATTAGTAAAAAAAAAAAGGTCTATATTTATGTATAATATATAATGTATAATATATATATTGTATAATTATATTTATTGTATTTAATAGTGTTTATAGTATTAATAGTATTTAAATAGTATTTAATTTAAAACAGTATTTTTATATTAGTAAAAAAGTATATATTTATGTTTATATTTGTATATATATATATATATATGTATATATTATATACAATAATATTTTGTCCCCCTTATATATATATATATATATATATATATATATATATATATATACACACACACACACACTCTCACACACACACACACACACACACACACACACACACACACACACACACACATATTGTTTTTAAATTAAATAGTATTTTTAAATGACAGTATTTTCATTATATATATATATATATAATTTTGTTTAATATTTTATGTATGTATTGTAATTGACAAGTTTTTTTGTAATAATTTTTCAAATTATTTTTAATAATTTGCATTTAAAAATGCTCGTTTAACTCCTGACATTACAATATTGTCAGAACTTAAGATAATATCATAATTTGTTTAACATAATATTGCTCAGTGAATGCTGTCATTATGTATAAGTATCGCGCATCAGATCTTGTGTCGTACAGTTGACCAATGGCATTTCTGTCAGTCTTTTGGATTCTCGGAATGACAAGTGAATTTGCAGCCCAGTTCGGTCATGGAGAATAAATTCCTGTACGTGCTGTGTTGTTTGTAGCCGAACTGAAAGCGTGGCAGGCTGACATTACTGAAACCCAGCCTGTAATCTATGGACTGTAAAACTAGCATTTGGACTGCCACACACAGCAGGGATATGCTCACGCATTTGGACTGCCCTGTGACAGCCCATAAAAATATCCCTCAGAACTCTGTTGACATTAGTGCGCCCCACAGACCGCCAGGCACTGTGAGATATGCATCTGATATTTGCTAAATGCTAATCGGGTATTTGAAATCATTATGCGTTATAATGCGATCACAGCTGTAATCAGATTGCATTAAAATACCTCAATGACACACTTCTTCTATCACTCTCTATAGAGACAACATGGCCCAAGCAGGACTAACAAGGGTTAATGAAGGATGAGTGAGGAAAGGATGAGAGGGGGAAGGAGGGAGGAAGGGAGGTTGAGGGAATGGCCTTGTCCAATCCTAATCTGTAAACCCTTCAGTTGGCCTTGAAGAGACGACCTGAGCGAGGAAGACAAGTGTGTGGCGTGTACGCCGGTACTGGCCTGGGATCAGTTTATCAGTCTGCAAAGAACTCTGTACTTTAACCCTCTTTTTTCATGTTTAATGTGTGTATATGATTCATGTGTAGAAACATTAATGTAAAAGATAATAAAATGTAGTATTATATAAAAAAAAGTCTATTTAAAGGGTGAATATGAATCATGTTTAAACAATTATAAAAGATAATAAAATATAGGTTTAAAAAGATTTAAAAATATATATTTTTTTCAAAATAACCTTATATTGTCCATTCAAATTGTTTTAATATGTTCCTCTGACCAAATTAAATCCCATTTTACAGATATTGTTGTTAAATATTAGTAAGGGGTCAATTTTACTTAACTTTGAAATATATAATAAAACCATTCCATATGACATATATGACATATATAGTGTGTATAACTGGGGTCCCTGAGACCCTAAACAAATCATATAATATTTTTCATAAAATTTGAAACATTTTATTAAGTTTAGGCTTTGGGTTCTCTCAAGCTAAGCATTCATCGGTTTCTTCACCCATCCAAAACAGCTGACAAGATCAGTTCTCTGTTTGCAGTCATACAATACAAGGCTGCGTATAAAGCCTTTTTGACACCAGGGCATAAATACTTTCTTAAATATCTTTGGAATTACATACAGATTTTATTATCCATTCTAATGTCTAAATCCACACGCACATGTTAAATGCTAAAACCAGCCCCTTTTATTCGGCACTTATCGGGTTCCTTTATGAAATGGCAGATCTCTAGAGATTACACTCATCCCCCGCGCCTCCAGAGACCCAAACGATTTCAGCAGAGCGATCATAAAAACCATAATCACCTGGTTTTAAGCTCATAAACTGCTTATGAGTTGAATGTGTTGATTAGAACATCTTAAGGTTGAAGATGAGACTGGATGAAACTCAAAATTGCTTGACACAGGAATCTGTCAGCGCTCATTATACGCTTAAAATCCAAAAGACAATGAATGCAGAAGCAAAGCAAAAGAGCCAAAGGCAGAGAGCGTTTCAGCTTCAAGGGACCAGACCGGAGTGCAGCAGGTCGGCCGTGTTTGATTCAGTCGAGATTGTTTGTGGTGGAATTACAGTACATTTCTGTATTTAATTTATGCTGTTGCATCATTCTTGTTGTGTTCAATGGGTAAGTTTGATCATTTCAGTTTAAATGGACAGAATTGGTAGTTTTTTTATTGAAAGGGTGTGTGTACGTGCGCTGTTTCTTTGAGTTTGAGATTAGGAATTCCTAGGAATATTTACTTCCTCTCACTTCTTCTTGTTATCTCTCTCTCTCCTTTTCTTTCTCCTTCTTTCTCTTTCCTTTTTCAGTCGTGACAGTGACCTCTCAACGATCATCTCCAACCTGCACCACACCCGACAGCACGGCATGCCCGAGGGCCAGCCCTGCTCTGACCTCAGCCTCGCCTCCGCACACTCAGGTAGGACACACCTAGAGACAGCACACCTGAGACACATTTACACAAAATGGGAGATGAATGTTCTGGTATGTTATTATCCATGTGTTTGTGGCCCTTATGAAGTGAAAACATACTTATGGAGCAAAAGCAGACACATGGACATGAATAGGAAGTGTTCTGGATGAACATGAGTTGAAAAACGCTTTTATGATTATGATACACACTTCTCAAATCTGTGAAATGTGCAGTATTTGACCTATAGACTTGGATTGTTGCTATACTTGTTTCTATGGCTTTCTCTGTCTCTACATTAGTCAGTTTTATTGCCGTCATATTCTGTTTTTTACAGGATTTATCCTTTGATTGATGTAGAACAATTACACTGGCTGCGTGTTAGTATTTTAATTCGGTTTAATTTGCATGATTGAGGGCTGTAAGCTCATTACTCGCTCCATTGTGGCCATCTTCATTCCATTACTTAATGCTCTTGTCTTCGCCTCTCTTAGCACACAACTTAAACCACCGTTAAAACTACTCTCAGTAAATAGCTTTATTTGTCATTAATCTCGGACCAAACAGAAGGACTACCGGACATACTGTGCGTTAATCTCGTTGGTAATCTGAACCACATGGTCACTCAAGGGTTAAGTAATTTTGATCAGTCTGGTTTTACAGCTATGCTTTAATGTATTGTTTGAGGATTTATGTTGCATTTTAATATTTTTAAAAAGTTTATTTATTAATTTTTACTATTTTAATGTAATTTATTTTAATAACAATAGCAATATATACAAAATGGTATTTAAATATATTTATACTTATTATAGTCTTAATTAGAGTTTATATACAAGTCTGAACCACATGGTCACCCACATTATATATTATATAATATATAATATATGGGTCAATGACGTGATGGGTCATTTTTTTGTCCAAAGGCCTTAATAATAATAAAAAACAAAGATATGACATCCAAAGTATGTAAGGTAGTACAACTAGATCACTTTTACATATAAAGGTATTTCAAAGATTTTGAAGTGTCAAAAGGTCATTTGGTTTAACCATCCAAAGGCTAATACAGCCATTTCATTTGTGATTAAAATATCTTAAAATTTAATAAATGTATATTTTTTTAATCTGGCATGATTTTATAACATCATATATCAACATAGTGCAAAATGGTATTAAAATTATGTGTAGAAGTCGTTGCTTTGTTATGAGAAAGAACGTCCGGAAAAATTAATTTCATTGATGTCATTTGGAGTAACCAAAATAAAGGGACCATTTTGGATCAAGTCATGCGGTCAATATCATTCAAAAACCTGCAAAGGACCACATGGTCATGAAGCAATGTTACTAACTCTCTCTTAACTATTTGAAAAATTCATGTTTTCACTTGCTCATACGCATGTCCCGAAACATCAGGTCATTCGGTATAACCGCCATAAAACATGGAAAATGTTGTAATATTTTTACAACTTGTACTAAATATAAAATGTTTAATTTTCCTTTTGCTAGCTAGCTAGATATCAGCCTGCTAGCATTGCTTGAAAATATTGTCATTCAGTATAACCAAAAATTTTGGTTAAACCGAATGAATTTTTTGGTGACAAATTTTGTCCATCTAGTAAAAAATGACCAAAACAGTGTTAATTGATTATAAAAACCACATAATCTCATTGTTAACACTTAAAACATAACACAAAAACTTAACACTTAAAACATGTTAACACATAAAACTTCAAAATTAATTTCCATTAGTTTTTTTTACACTTTTAAAAACCTTATTCATCAATGACCTATATATATATAAAAATATTGAAAAAAAAAAAAAAAAAAAAAAAAAAAATATATATATATATATATATTTTTTTTTTAAATGTTAATTAATCAATGGATTAAATTGTTTATTTATTGTTATTTATTTAATTAAATATTTAAAAAATTCTTAATTCATAACAAGTCTCAAATGACTATTACCAACGATAAGTGTTTACAGTTAGACAGCTTCTGATTTCAAATGTTAACTAAGTTTAGTCATTTTCTAGTTTGCACTATGTATTTATTTATTTATAGAATTTATTATTAAAATGATTTAGCTCTTTAGGTTGTAGTAAATACTACATAGTTAATTCATACTATGGAGGATCCTATTATTGGTTTGTGGACAAATGGCCATATGTGAATATACGTGACTAAATCCTATTACAGTGGCATTGGCCCAGAATTAAACAGTCCCAGTCCAGATCTAATGGCTCTGAAGATGGATCAAACCACCTTTACTGGACTGGAGGTTATACTAGACTAGAGATCTAAGGGTTGGGTTAAAAACATGACTAGTATAATTCTCCCATAACTTAAATGGAAGATGCTCAGTTAATCTTAATCTTAATTGAAGACGACACAAAGGAATAAGAGCGGAAGCCACCTGCAGCGTGGCTGATGACCAAAATCTGTCAGTTTGAGCATTTAAAAGAGGTTTAACGGGTGCTGTAAGCAGCTAGACTCATGTCTGTAAACAAGTCCAATCCGATCACCCAGCGCATCTAATTCTGTCTGCCAGTGAAATTAGAGAGCCTCCGTCCCTGGGCCAGGTTAATGGTCGAACGGATAGAACAGACCCATTTGGACGTGCATATTTTTTTTCTTTTTGCATGATCAGAATAATTCACATTTATTGCATTTTGCATTTTACCACAGCGTGGCAATAAGTTGCAAAGCAGAGCATGTTGGATGCATCAATATGTTAAAGGTTGACCTTATATAAGCTTAAATCAATGCAAACATAAGTGTACATTTTTCCATGTTCAGCTGTGAGACTCCCAACAGCTTTTTTTTTCTCCGTCACACAGTCTCTTTTACTTCCTTTCAAGTCTGACTTCTTCTGTGGGTATGTGGTTGAGCGAGAGAGAGAGAAGAAAAGGTTGGAAAAGTGCAGAACAAATGAATGAGCAGAGCGTCGTATGGTATCAAGGGAGGGTGGACTGCAGTGTGGAGTCGCGAGACAGGCGGAGGAAGAGGAAGCCAGCCGACTGCCGCGCTGGGGTTGCTTTGCACCGGAGAGGCCCGTTAATTAAATCTGAGGGACAGACATGAGAGCTGACCCAGGCGTCAGCCGCAGCCAGTCAGCGGCGGAGGAGAGGCGGCTCCCGCTCCCCCTCCCTCACCACCCCCCACCCCCTCCGTCCGGCCGGCCGGCCTGCTGGCCCCAGCGAGGGATGGGGGGAGGGCAGGGCGCCGGCAGCTCGTCTGGCTCTCTGTGTAGACTCCTAAACGTGGCTTTGCGGTCAGACCAGAGACTCTTAATAGGCGTATAAGGTGTTTTTGCTTTTTTTCCCCTCCCTCTCTGCCGCTCTCATGCTTTCCTAAAAGCAGACAAGAGCGTCTGCGGGAGTCTGTTGTGTATCTGGACCAGCGAATAAACGTAGATTCCCTGAATTTGTATGTTATAATCTTAATCTTCTTTCTGAAGACGCAGCATTTGCATGTTTATACTGCAATTGAAGTGTCCAGTCAATGATGTTTATGTTTTTTCCTCCCACAAATCTACTTGTCCTGTGCACGACAATTATTGTACTTAAGGATGGGCCTTAACCGAATACACTGTAAATCACTTACATAAAACAGCCTAAAAAATACATAAAAATATACATGCATATTATATAAAAATATTAAATAAAATTACTTCAGTAGTATGCTGATTTTAATATGCTGATTTGGTGTTCAACAGACATTTCTTAATATTATTAATGTTGAAAACAATCAGTGTTGCTTGTGCTGCTTAAGATTTTTGTGGAAACCATGATACACTACCATTCAAAAGTTTTTTTTAAAACACTTTAATTCAGCAAGGATGCATTAAATTGATCAAAAGTGACAGTGAAGACATTTATAATGTTACAAAAAGTTTCTGTTTCAAACAAATGCTGTTCTTTTGAACTTTCTATTCATGAAAGAATCCTGCAAAAATATATATCCTGGTTCCCACAGAAATATTAAGCAGCACAACTGTTTTCAACATTGATAATGTTTCTTGAACAGCAAATCAGAATATTAGATTTCTGAAGGATCATGTGACACTGAAGACTGCAGTAATGATGCTAAAATTTTAGCTTTGACATCACTGTAATAAATTAGGCTACATTTTAAAATATTTTAAAATAGAAAACAGTTATTTTAAATTTTAACAATATTTCACAATAGTATGTGTGTGTGTGTGTGTATATATATATATATATATATATATAAATAATATAAAATATTAAATAAAACATTATATAAAATCTATTAAAATATAATATAAAATTATAGTATATTTATTAAATAAAATATAATAAAATATAGTAAAATATTTTTTAAATAACTATATATTTTATTTGAAATTATATATAAGTGAAAAAACAGCTTGACATTATGTACCACTTAAGTTAAAAATAGTATATTCCAAACAGTAAAACAAATTTTATGAAACTGAAAGTTCCAGCTCAAAATTTTGATTGGATGAGCTACATTAGAAGCTGTGGTAATGTGCTGAATCAATAGCCACTTTTCCACAGTCAGGCCGAACGGTTTTTTAGAAATGTAAGGAACGGTTCCAGTTGTTTCCACTTGACCCTGGTACGGCACGGCACGATTACAAACCGTTTTCAGCCCAGAATTCTCGGCACGGTTGTCTAAGTCACATGTTACTCAACAACTGCAAACAAGTAAACTCTATTTCTAGAGTCTAGTGTCTAACAATCCCTTAAAAATAAGTTTTTTTTTTTATCTAGACTTGTTTGGGATACGTTCAACTCTGAATTTTCACATTTCTCCATGTTTTTTCATCATTCTGATTCTGTAAAGCAGTCTGGCCTAGTAAATGCTACTGTCATACAGTGCAGCCATAATTATACTTTTTTTAAAAAAATTTTTTTTTACTTTTTCTATATCTGTTGATTTTCTGCCGATTCTCTGCCTGCTTTTTTTGCATCTTCCTGCATTTTCCTCAAACACCTTTTGTCTCCCTGTCTTTATTTTTCCCTCAATTGCGGCATTTTTTTTTTTTTTGCCTTATTCTTGCCTTATTATATTGTTTTCTTTCCCATGATTTTGATCTCTTTCTTTTTTCTCTGCTCGTTTCCCTCCCTCATTTTCTGTCTCTCTCTCTTTCTGTCTGTCTCTCCCCTAAGGCTCTCAGTGGGGGAGCGGCAGTAGAGGGGGGCGGTTCTGAATCCTCTGGGCTGGCGGAAGCGCCGTGCTGCTCCCAGCCCCCCCCCATAGCCAATCAATGCCATCCTTTCAGTTCTGGCCGAGCCCCGCAAACAGGGGGATCAATAAGTTATTAGCACCATTCTGTCAGCTGTAATGTGGAGATTGATTGGAGGTTGGGGCTCCGCCGCGCCGCCCGCCACTTCCCCTGTCTGATAAAGATGACAGATTAAGGGAATAAGAAAAGGGAATTAAGGAGTGTGGCCTGTCCAACTTGTCAGTAGCTGGAGAGAGACGGAAGGAGCAAAGGGAGAAGGAGGAGAAAACCAAGAGCCTCCCGCTCTCCCTCTCATTTAGTCGTTTTGCTATTTCTCCATCCATCTAGCCTTCTCTTTTCTCCTCTCCTCCCTTTATTAAAGTTCTGCCCTTGTTTTGGCCCAGCTCCGCACCGCCCAGGCTGGAGTTTAAAGGAATTAGCAGCAGTGCTGGCGACAGGAGCCGTTCCGTGAGTTGGGTAACATGGCTGAGGCACGAGGCAGCTCCGAGCCTCCCTGTTTGGTGTTAAATGTGAGCATCACAGCTTTAAGAGGCAACATTTAATTGGTATTAAAGGCTTTCCGCCTTAAAATCTCTGACCCTGAGGCAGACAGGCGCTGTTGAAACCCTGCCTCTCCCTTGAGCGCACTGTGAGACAGAGAGAGCGCAGTATTCTTGCTGCTGCTGTGGATTTTTGAAGCTCTTTGAAGCTGTATTTTGCATTTATTTTTTGAATGAGCACTAAATTTCAGGGTAGAGAAGTACATAAAGTATGTATAGCTAATTTTTACTAAAAAAGTTTGTATAAAAAGACTAAGCATACTATTACTATTTCTTCCTTATGAGTAGTAGGCTGATATGCTATTCCAAATTTAGCTTAATCTTATATGTGGAAAAGCAACAGAAAATACTGTGAGAAATACTCTCACATTGTGAGTGATCTCAACTTGACGTTCCGTTTCCAGTGAAAGCAAATTACCTGTAATTCTGCGTTTTTTAATCCATTTTTGAATTGGGACTTTCAAATATATGACATTTTTCCTCAAAATTGTGTAAAAATGCAAAATTACCTTTTATTTTCTGACTTTTGCTGGATTAGAACAGTTAACATGGAGGTTTATAAGGAGAAAAGAAATTGCGAGTGAGTCAGTGTCACTTCCCGCCTCCAGCTCCTCCTTGCAGAATAACTGCTTCCTCCTCACAGTCCCAAACTCTCTTCTCTTGTTGAGTGCATTACTTCAGCTAGAGACCAAAGTGCTAAGAGCAGACAGAGAGTACGGTCCGGAGCCAGGTTTCCTCTCCGCCTGCGACGACGCCATGGGCACACTGCCCTGCTCAAAAACTTCCCCCTCTCACTTACGAAAGCATTTCGTACTGCAAATCACTCTGTCCCGCACTGTCAAATCATATCATGAGACTTTAAAGGTTCTAAAGTTTGTGTTTAATCACTTGGGGGGTTTGATTCGGGGGACAGCGCTGTGTGAGTTTGAGCTGTAGGTCTGAGTGACAGTTCAGGACCGTTGATTTCGAAGAGATGGAGATGGAGGTTGAGATGAAGAGGAACTGGACTCAGCCCAGGGCTTTGGGAGTCTTGGCAGGCAGGAGGTTGCCTGATAAGACGTGATGGAGCTTGGAGAACAGTCTGGGCTGGAGATAGCAGCACTAGGGTGGCTGAGCCCTGTGGGAAAGACACTACTAAGAGATTAGGGTCAAAGAGAGACATACAGGGAGGAAGAGAGAGCAGATCAACATAGCTGGTACAGAAACCAGAGGGTCCTGTGGTTTGTAGAAGTGTTTCCCAACCCTTTTTGTCTTGGGTACCTTCACAACCCTATTTGTAAGTTCTTCTTCATCCACACCGAATCAGAAATCTGCTCCTTTTAACTCATATTATATCATTTAACACCTTTTAAACCAAAACTTTACTGGCTTATCTGAAGTTTTTGCACATTACTTGAGAAGCAAAAGAGACAGGAGCAGCCGATTGCTATAGTTTTACACTTATGCAGTGATCGTATCAGTTCTACGTGAAGATAGAGAGCGGAAAATAATTGAATACGCCAAGGGAGATTCTTCACCTCAAAGGCCGGCGAAGGGAGAAGTGGAGTGAGAGACAGACGGAGGGAGTGTTGTTGTTGTCTTTGGGCGGAGGTTAGGAGAGGATATGGGGGCCCATTAGAGAGGCCCCTTTTTCTCTTTGGAGTGGGATAGACAGCCTTCCCCCCCTGATGAGAAGACATCAAACAGCGTCATTAGTAAAGCTCGCTCCCCACAAAGAATCCCAGACCGAGCTCTGCCACTCCAAAAGCCCTTTCAAGCGCAGGCTTGCTTTTCTTTCTCTCTATGTGTCTCTCTCCAGCACTCTTATCTGAGAGAGGGATGAACCGTACGCTTGGTGTCGAGAGGCAGGGGTGCGAGAGAGTAGTTTGTACTTTTGTGTCGGACATATACGAAGGTGCAGCCTCTCTCGGTTTTGTTGCCATGCAAGAATCTCCCCCTTCACTCTTCTTTGATGTGTAGAGCTTTATTCATGGCTTACATGTAAGGGTTATCTGTAATAATGGCTTCCTTTAAAGACCCTGTGAAATAAAAATGAGAGTTTTGTGGCTTTTTAGTTCATATCTTTTAGCTGTGAGGCTAATGCTACTATACTCCTTAAAGGGTTAGTTCATCCCAAAATGAAAATTTTGTCATTAATTACTCACCCTCATGTCGTTCCGAACTCGTAAGACTTTGGTTCATCTTCGGAACACAAATAAAGATCTTTTTGATGAAATCTGAGAGATGTCCGTTCCTCCGTTGACCACCTTTGCAACGACCACTTTGATGCTTCAAAAAGTTCATAAAGAGATCGGAAAACTAATCCATATGAATCGAGCAGTTTAGTCCAAATTAGTCAAATTTAGACCACCTCTTCCGGAAGCTCAAACGTGCTGCACAGAAGAATGAACCTAATTGGTTACGCAGCACATTTGAGCTTCCGGAAGAGGTTTGTTCTTGTGCGTCATTCAGGTTCGGTTGAGCTTCTGCTTATGTTCACTGATCAATGTTTACATTTGAGTAAAAGCCTAAATTAAATCTGTTCATCATAAAAAGCGATGGAGTCTTTGGACTAAACGGCTTGATTCATTTGGATTTGTTTTCCGATCTCTTTATGGACTTTTTGAAGCGTCAAAGTGGTCAGCCTCCACTTTTCTAGAGAGAGAGAGAGAGATAAAGAGAGATTTCAGATTTCATCAAAAAGATCTTTATTTGTGTTCCGAAGATGAACGAAAGTCTTACGAGTTTGGAACGACATGAGGGTGAGTAAATAATGACAGACTTAATGGCTTCATCAAAAGCATATACCATTGATTAATAACCTCGTAGCTCACAGTAGATCTGTCTTTAACGGTTTATAAGTTGTTAAAAATCAATTCCCCAATGGATAAAATGAATAGGATATTTCATCCGTAACCCAACTGTTGCACTTTATACCACCTGCAACTGTCTAGAAAATAACAAATCAAATTGGCTATTTAAAAAGGAAAAAGATGATATGTCAATATGTTGCATTCAAATATTATGTTTCAATAGGAAATACGTCAGCATAAGAAAGAAAACTGCGCTTGTTGAGCAATATTATGTGGTCTTTAAAATGATGCCCCCACAGGGCACCATAAATGTTTTTAAAATAACTTTTTATGATATCTATAGACAATAAAACACAATAAATACAATAAAAGTTCAAATACAAGCAACATGTATAATCCATTTTGTCTCAATTTATTGCACGATCCCATTAGATAAAGAATCAGACAGCAACAAAAGACAAAAGGAAGAGCATAACTCTGTGGCTTTGACTTTTTTACTTCATGTGGCGCATGAGGGCAGAAAGAGAGAGAGAGAGAGTGAGAGAGGGAGAGGAGAGTGCAATGACAAACGGTCTCTTCCTTCCTGCATGCATGCACCACCATGCTCTCAGCAGCACCCCTCCCAGCATGATTAGCAGGATATTGATTTGAGATGTGTTTGGGGGGAGGAGGGTGCTGTAATCGTACACTAGACACCAGCGGCTCACTAGAGCGCTGCATTAGGCTAGTGCAGACAGCCTCCACTTTTCTAGAGAGAGAGAGAGATAAAGAGAAAAGGGGGAGGGAGAGAAAGAGTGATAGAAAGGAAGGAAGAGATTAGCAAAAGGTGTGAGCTCTATATTCACTGAAAACAGAGAGTGAGAGTGAGTGAAAAAAGCAAAAAGGCATAATAGCGCGACAACAGGAGTTTGATAGAAGCCAAGACCGCTTACTTTTTTCCATTTTTTTTCTCGCTCGCCTTGTCATTTCTTGTCATTTTACTCCGTATTAGGCCGGTGTGAAGACCAAGAGCGTTTGTATGCACAGATAGAGAGATAGATAGTCAGAAGACAAGAAACAACGGTAGAGAGTGAGGGTGAGTGCAAAAGAGAGGGAGCGTGTTTGTTCGAGATAGGAGAAAGAGAGAGAGCGGGCAAAAGAATCTCTCGTTTGGCTGAGTAAGAACCAGATCTGTCATTCACGCTGGCGCAGGGCCCTCTCATCTCTTCGTATCTTTAGTCGCTCTCACAGCTCTATCATGTATGCAGGTACAGAGCCAGGCGGTGAACTGCATGCTAAGGGGTTTAGGGGCCGTCTGACCGCATCTGAACCCCCCAACCTCTTTTTTTTTTCCACAGATGACATTCTAGGCAAGAGGAGAGCCTACTCCCCCAACAGCAGCAGCGAGTGCCCATCTGACAGCAAGAAGTCCCGCAGTGTGTCACCTAAAGGTAGGGGGCCCCTCTTGTGCATGTGTGTGCATGTGCGTGTGTGCTGGAGATGAAAATGTGCTACAATCAGAGCTGTTTAACCTTAGTGCGTAAGATGGAGTAGGTGGGAATAGATGGGGTGAGATTGAGCGAGAGTGGAGAGAAGGGGTGGACAGATAGTAAGAGGAGGGAGGAGAGAACAATGCTCAGTGGACGACAGGCATCTCCTCCCCCCTCCTGTTAACTTTTGTGCACACTCTGTGTGGCGAGTTCACAAGTGCAGCGTTGCTAATTCATAGGATATATATAGAGAGAGTTTGGTTCCGAAAAGTTTAGTTTAAATTGAGAAATTAACATAAATCTAAATGTCACTTCAGTGGAAGGACTGAGTCACATGATCAGTGTCACAAATTTGATTAATTGATTAGTGACCTAGAATACCTGAAATATTGATTCAAAATTCTTAAACTTGTAATATGTATTCTCAGAAATGTACTTCCAAATTTAAATTAGATCTTGAATGCCAGGTTTTCAATGTGTTCTCAGACTTTCAGACATTTATAGCAGAATCTAGATGGATTCTCTTTTTTTTCTTTATTTCCTGCCATTCTAACTAACACACCTCCATGCTTGGGTGCCGACGCTTAGAAAGGGTGAGTTTTTGTTGTTGAGAGCGTGTTGTAGGAGTTGAAAATCAATAAAGTAAGAGTGTTGCTGAAGCTGGATTTGCTGTTTTGCATAAATGTGTGCTGGATCACTGAGGCTCTGGACACAGTCATTAACCAAACACACTCACCTTCAGACCTGCTAAAAGAGCCTCTTGTATTCATAGGGTCAAAGCAGCGGGGATCTAGATCTAGTAGAGGTGAATGGGATGAGTTCTGTATGAACTGTTTGGTCTGATTACTCTGATGGTGCTTGTAGAGACAAAAAGTTCAGAAAACAGTATTTGATTTGAAGTTGTGACACTCTTTGCTGAAAATCAGGTTATTAATGTTGCAGTCTCTATTGTAGGATGGGCAACTTCAGTCCTGGAGGGCCACTGTCCTGCAGAGTTTAGTTCCAAACCTAATCAAACACACCTGAACAAGCTAATCTATGTCTTCAGGATTACTAATGCTGCCTTCACATGCTCTCGGGATTATCGGAAATACGAGTTTCCTAGGTAAAAATTGCACATGAACGCCCTCCCATTTTGAATGCGATGAGCTCGTAATCACGACTTCAGAAGAGGGAATTATCAAATTTCAGATAGCACGTGAAGGCAGCATAAGATACAGGCAGGTGAGTTTTTATTAGGATTGGAGCTAAACTTTGCAGGACAGCGGTAATCCAGGTTGCCCATCCTTGTTCTATTGTAAAACAGGCTCTCTCAGGTTCTTCTTTGGGTTGGAACATACTGCATGCATGTCCCACATCCATACTACCATCATAACTAAACTAGGTATTAAAGAAGGCTCAAATCCAAGAAGTCCAGTTTAGGATTATTCTAATATATTTTGCAGTGGTCTGTTGGAGAGAAAAAGAGCAAGTGAGTGAGGGACACAGTAAGGAGGATTGGGTGATGTTTGACTTTCTCCTGCTAGGAAAAGAAATTGTGGTTTCTTTTTCCTTTCATGAATGTGTTTGAGTTTGTGCGATAAGCCCATGGTTTTGAGGTTACTGTGTTTTTTGGACATCATTTGTACATATAATGTTCATCTGGGTGAAGTAATCAAATCTAAAATTTAGCTCAAAATCAATATCTTCATGCTAACATTTAAATCTTAATATTTAACTAAAATGTAAATCGGTGATGCTCCTGGGTATTGTCAGCCAGCTGAGCTAATGAGGTGAAACAGCATAACAGGCAGGCAGCAGAAACATCAGGCAGACTCAGTGACACCAAGTCAAATATAATCAAACATCCAGCAGGAAGAGTTGAGCAGGCAGTGATCTGGATCTGTTCCCCAGACCAGTGAGGTGACCAGTCCTGCAAATTGTAACATATTTTTTGTTTAATTTGTTAATTAACCCCCAAGTTTTTAGCAAGGCATTTACACAGGTCCTAAAATTAACACTCGTCAAGAGCCAAATGCGAGTAAAAATCGGTGTTGGTGATTATGTAAAAGGGTGTCAATCGCCAGTTGGCCAGTAACATTTTTATGAATTCTAACAATGCAAAATTGTGAGAACATTCACGTGAACAAATGTGAACAATGCTCAGGACAGATGACAATCCAGCTGTGTGGGAAGTTTCCTGCGCGCAAACGCACGCACCCAGGAATCAGTGTGCGAATACTGAATTGAAACTCTTTTTTACGTCTTCTTCTTGCACTTGTGAAGACATATTCAAACAAAATTACGTCAAAACATTTGGCAAGTATCCTCGTAAACATAGTCAGTTATGTCTTAAGTGCACTTAAACAGTTGAGAAATAAAACGCATGTGTAACAGTATGTTGGTTCTATGCATTAACTTTTAAAGTGACAGCAGCTAATATTCATTCTGCTGTCTTTGTTTTTAATGTTAATCAAACAACAAAAGACAAAGAACAATCACTCATTGCTCTTGTAACTTTAATAAGGATTAATCTATGTTTCATTGCTGGTAAAAATATTTATGGCCGGTAAATTTTCTTAAGTCACTGGCCTTTGGCAGGTGTGGCAAAAAGTTAGTTATCTGTGGCAGTGAGATCATTAATAATTTTTCTAAATACTGTATATAAGAAATAAGCTGTCATTCTGCAAATCCAATTTGACCTTGGGTTAACCCTCTGTCCACACGGAGACGCGTTTAGCTGTATACGCAAAAATTTTGTGTTTTGTCCAGACGGATCTGGCCGGATCTGGCTTTTGTGAATCGATAATGTCATGACCCCACGTCTCGACCCTAGTCAGATACCGCTACGTCATGTAACAGCAACAACAACGACAATAGCAGACTACATGCTTGTGTTCATGCTGCAGAAGCTACGAGCCTATTAGCTTTACTAAAGTAAAGCTTTATTTCTAAGCTTTTAAGTTTGTATACAGCGCGCAAGGTTTATGCGCACGCTCCAAGTCTTCTCCATTTTTAGTGTATGTCTGTAGCAAAATTACAGCACCACATACTGGTCTGGCATGTATACTACATCAGTTTGAGTCGGTTTCAGTGGTTTCGTGTGTACGCAGATATTTCTTGAGACGAGGAAAAAAAAAAAAGATCGGATAGGGAAAGCTCTGGCTTCGTGTGGATGTGGCCAAAGTTTCATGAAATGTATCTGCCACACTAAAACTGAAAATACTATGCAAATCACAGCCAATCAGAACATATTTCATGTGATAGTATTTTGGGCCAGTGAGATTTTACTCGAAGATTTTTTTTTTTTTTTTTCACTTTGTGTTACATCTCATGTATGCTATAAAAAGTTCAATATGTTATCTAAAACAAAATATATATATATATATATAGCTCGCATAAAAGTGACATTCTGAAATACAAATAATGATGGTAATTAAATATAATTTCAGTATTCTAATAATAGAGTTTCACATAACTGCATCTAGTATGTGACATCTGTATATATGTGTCATAACACATCGACGCCCAATAATCAGTGGTCTGAGATCTCTTGTGTTTAGACAGCATTTTATTTTGAGGCATTACCTGCTCACTCGTCACCGTGTAGCCAATCAGCACGGCTGCTGCAGTGAGAATGATAAATGGGTGTTATGTGTGTTTTAGTCCTGTGAATTACAGTTGGCTTGCGTCGGTCACCCGCTGTGGATTAGCATGGCTTTGGAATGCCGCTGATCTAATGTCTTGTGTCTGTGATCCATCACCACACCCAAACAACATAGCAATGTGTATGCCTTTGTGTGCACATGTGTGTGTAGATTGAGAGCATAGCAGCTGCTGTTGTCTAAGGTCCTACCTCCCAAACACACACACACACACACACACACACACACACACACACACACACACACACACACACACACACACACACACACACACACACACAGCTGGAGGGTAGCACTGATCTCAGTGCAGCAGATAATGACTAAAGCAGACAGAAAAGCTGCAAAGGCTGGACTTAACACAAACTGTTCACTGACACAGACCACCTTTTTCACGTCAGATCCAGAACGTCATGTCTCATGTTATTCCTTTCATAAATTGAATGAACATTTTCTGAGTATATGTTATATACGTTATATATATATTATATATATATATAGTATTGAATTGATAAAAAGTGATAGTAAGAACTTTTATAATACAAAAGATTTCTAGTTCAAATAAATGCTATTCTTTTTAACTTTCTATTCATCAAAGCATCCTGAAAAAAATGTATCATGCTTCCACAAAAATATTAAGCAGCGCAACTTTTAAGTTGTAAATATATTTCATATTATTACTGTTTTTATTGTATTTTTGATCAATTTGATACTATATATATATATATATATATATATATATATATGTACACACACACACACACACGTATGTACATACAATTGCGCACATACAATTTTAATACTATATATATATCCATTTCTTTTTCTTGTCCAGAAATTCTTAAAATATCTCGCACACACACACGCACACACACACACACACACACACACACGCACACACGCACATACACCCACAGCAGAACTGTTCATACTCACAATGCCTCAAAACATCATCCACATGAGCACGCTCACACACACACCTGAAGCCTCTCGGGTGGATTATCTGGCGCTTGGCAGAACACACTCCCCCCAGTCTCCTGCGCTGGGCCACACTGCTTCTGTTCGCCTGCCCGGGGCCAAGCTCCAGTTTCAATGAGGAGGGTAAAATATCCCCCCTTCCACCTCTCTTCCTCCTCCCCATCTCTCCCCCAAGAGTCTCTCCCCATGCGCTGGCTTGAGTTACTGCCGCCCAGCGTACCGAGGAGAACCACACATCATCTCACTCAAATACTCAAACATCTCACATAAGATCGCACAGTTTGGAACAGCTGATTCAATTTTGCTTCTTCTCATCCCACAGAGAACTCTCACACGCCTGCGCTGGAGCCGGGCAGTCACATGACCCCCGAGGAGCACTACAGGCGCATGATGTCAGCTCTGAACGAGCATGGCTCTTATGAGGAGCAGCAGCAGCGCCTGTACCAGCTGGCAAACAACATGGGCATCCCGAGCCACGGTGAGTGTGCGTCACCTGTGTATATGTGTGTGAGCTTGTCTCTGTATCCGCTCTAATTACCCATGTAGTCTTATTCCTGGATACCACACAAACAGCTAGGGCTTGACTTTGGAGATTACTGACAATTCTATTTGTGGTCTCAGCCCACCCAACGGTAGGATGTCAGAGTGGGTGATCTGTGACTACTGCCACACACAGTAGTAAATAACACTGCCATTGGGCCCTGAGGTCGACTGGATCGATTTGGCCCTTTGATTGGCTGCAAGCCAACCCTCTAAATTACCAACACCATGAAAACGGCTCCTTTGCTCTTTTTTTTTCTCATGCCTTTTCAAATTTACGATCACTGACGAGGTACCAGGGTTAACGGATGCGGATTTGTAAGATTTGTAAACCGAAATTTAGTGAGCATCATTTTGTTTTATTTGTTTGGTTACATCTTAACTGCGTTTTAGAGCCTTGTTGACGTTTTTCTCTGAGAAACCGTTAATTGCCTCCAGCTTTTATGGCCTTTTTTCAGTAGCATAAATTTAATCAATCTCACATTCTTGCTAAATCTGAGAGCATACGACTTTAAATTTTATTTGATCAGTAATGATTCTTAATTACTGCTTGCAAATCCAAAGGGGGGAAACGCTATAAAGGGTTTAATTGCCTCTCTCATACATCTGTAAGAAATTAGTGCCACTGTATGTGCCGTTCGTGTCTGGGATTTTATGACAGAGGTGCTGCGCTCTCCTGTCACCTCCACCTAAATGTTCCTCTGTATTTCTACCATCACACCAAGGCACGTTGTGGACAAATTCACACACAGTTCCCTTCCCAATTCTGTCATTTCTTCTCTCCTTGCTTTCACTTTCCGAGCTGAACTTCCTTCTGCTCTCCATCTCTCATCCACCGCAACCACCTAAAAAAAGGTGTGGTTATTTGTAGAAAGGAATCTGAATCCGAGAAGAAAAGGCAGGGCGTTTACCCGTCTGTGGGTAATCCAGCGAGAGAAAGCAGCCGCGTGATTTGCGGGGTCACCGTCGGTCCCTCCCCTAGATTTCTGGAAAAATGTCAGGTGTATGGTTTCATAATGGTTGCCATTGAAAACAGACTCACCAGGCCAAGATGCTGTTCCTCCCCTTAGGAATGTGAGCGTGCTGGCTTGCCCCTGCATGCTGAGCTCATAAGCCTACGATAAGGCCGTGCCAGTCAACCACTGCCAACATGCCTGGCTGCCAAGACTTTGATGAGTGAGATACCCATTCTCACCTTTTCACCTAATGGTCTACTGTATACATCTATGATGTTTCTTCAGTTTTTTCAAGGTATTCGTTCACCCAAAATGTAAATTACGTCATCATTTACTCACCCACGCCGTTCCAGATCTGTATGACTTGTATGACACAAAATGTGAAATACCGTGTGTGTGCACTGATCGTTTTTTTCATGCAGTTACAATGAACAGGGTCTGAGGTTTCAAAGTTTCAAAAAGCCCCTTAAAACTATCATTTAAGTATCATTCAAGGCAAAAATGTAAGTCATTTGCATGGTTGCGCTTCGGGTGACCCGAGTCCCGGGTTCAACTCATTGACTCAATCTGGTCACAGCTGTTAACAGCTCACTGGAGGGAAAGTTTACCAGTAAATATAAACTTCAATTTTGGTGTTTTTCTTAGTTGTATGGCTTAAAAAATCGTTGAATATATTGAATATATAGTCATATGGGCCACTATTATCATGGTTTTGTGGTGATCATGTTTTTTTGTTTTTTTTAAGTCAGAACAACCATTTTATAGTATCTGCACTCTCCATTTATTGAAGTCCATTTTTTTGCCTGTTTTTAATACAGGTTTGAAACTTCACAAAGGTGACTCAATAATGACAATTTTTTTGTCAATTTTTTATTATTTTTATAAAATTTGAAGCTTTTATAAGTTTTCACCTTCAATATTTTTTTTTATGTTTAGATTTGCACTTTTGACAAATTTGGTTCTTCTAGCCGGCTGTCAGCCCCAAGCATTCCCTTCCCACTCCTTCATATTTTACTCGTTTTTCCCCCTTTGTCCTCAAGTCGCTTTTAATTTATGTTCTTGTTTGGGTTTTTTTGTTGTTTCTCCAGCGCCATAGCTCACACAGAGCTGCTTTTGACTTTTCGGGAGTGAGTTTTCAGAGAAACCTCTCTGGCGCAGGGAAGCGTCAACCCCAGCTGTGTTTCTGTGTGTTTTCCCCTCTCTTCTTTACCTCCACGTGCCTCCATCTCCCTGCTCTCTCCTTTGAGATGCCTTCTTTCTATCTGGCTCCTTTCCTTTCCTTCATATCTCTGCACCTTCCTTATGGCTCCGTCTTTATACCCCTCCACTCAACCCACCCCCTCGTGTGTGCCTCTGAAGTGTGTCGGGAAGTGTTGATGCAGTGTGGGGATCTATACAGTAGGCTCCAAAGAGCCCTTGACATAGGCAGAGAGTAGGGCCAGGCCCTTCTGACCATTCCCCCCAGACAAACGCACACACTCCCCAAGAACTCTCTACGCACAGCCCTGCTTTTATATTCTCTCTTTCTTTTCTCCCTCGTTCTTTCTCGCCTGGATCCCCGCAGAGCATCCTTTCATGTGTTTGAAGTGGAGGCCCTGAAATGAAAGGCCGTGAAGGAGGCACGGATAGGTTTGTGTGAGTGTTGGAGTTGGGGCGGGCGGGGTGGGGGGGATTATATGGATATGGTGTTGTGCACCTTTAGCTTTGGCTATGATGAGGTTGCTACAGGTACTCAAACGTGGCCATTCAAATTGATGGGGCCCATGTTCGAATTTTGCTGTGAATTTAAATGCAAAATATCTCTCTGATAATTAACCTTGATGATATCTATCTGTTTTTCTTTTAATATATATAATATACACTTTTTATACACACATACTACCATTTGAAAGTTTGAGGTCAGTAAGAGAAAAAGGCACGGGCTGCTCTCAGTTTTCTTTGGATCTGTCGTCCCCCTGAAAGAATTGCAGATGAGTGCTGTGTCTGTCAGCTCCTCCTGGCAATACAGAAGCTCTCAAAGGCTTGCCAGTGCTTTGCCACAGAAGCCCTGCGTGTACGTGGTGCAGAGGAAACCAGATCGCGATAGGTAAAGATTCCACAGTAACACTGACTCAGAAGATGCAAATTTGGGGTGTGACAGAGGACGCAGAGTGAATGTGGGTGGGAGATGGTTGCATGGGTATCAGGATGTCACTATTTGGATGACTGGTGTGCTTGTACATGCAGCCCCAGATGACCCTGTGCTGACTCTGTTGCAGGTTAAAGGGAATAATTCATCGCTGGGCAACCAAGGAAAAGGGCTTCAGAGCAGCTTTGAGTTTAGTGGATTTTGGGGCTGTTTTACCATACTGGAAAGCTGATAGGTGTGTATTGGAACATGGTTGCTGGTTATTAGAAGGTTTGTTACCAGTCCAAGATGGTCTAAGAGCATCAATGATGTGCTGGGAACCAGCTACCATTTTCCAAAACATATCTACAAGCTTTAGCCAGATTATTCCAGCTGTTAATAATGTGTGTGGACAGACTACTAATTATTTTGGTCATCTGGAATGTGTATGTGACCAAATGACGAGCATTGCTTCTTTTCCTTGAAAGTAGATTCTTCTGTTTTTATTTTTTTTTTCATTCTCTTTTATTCCCTCTCACGGGCTGTTAGAGGTTTGTCCGCTGTCAGTCTGGGCCCCCGCGGGGCAGTGCAATAAACAGATCAATACAGCGGGCCTGCACACATTAATATCTGTCGTGGTGCCTCCGACCCGATCACTCAGGCCCACACGCCAGCCTCGGAAATGGCCGCCAGCTCCCGAGGGAACCGTCTAATTAAAAAAGGGCCAGAGGAGAGAGGGAGCGAGAGATGAGAGCGAGGGAGAGGAAGAGAGGGAGGCAAGCAGGATGGATTTTCTATTTAACACTCTTTCATTAGAGAGTGTGCTTCCTGTTGTGACCCTGTTAGTTTGGTAATGTTGGGAGATGGGTCTGGGATGGTCTAATATCACAGATTCAGTAGGGAGACCAGCAGCTCAATTACATTTCAGTCATGTTACCTCAAACAGTTTGTCATTATTATTCATATGTAGTTTGTTTTGTTTTATTGACTTTTGTTAGTGGTGTTTGCTAAGGATTAGCTATATGAACTAACTCCTAATCTTAAGTATTACATTTCAGCATGTCCCACACTGTTTTACGTACATGGACATGAATGATACATGACTTGTCAAGGTGTGGAATTACTTTTATAAGCAAACAAGATTTAAGCACAACACCCTAGAAATTTGCCAGCAACTGTTCTGGGGGCAAACATCACAATTTTCTTCAAAAAATATTGATATTACTCTAATGTGCTTGTAAAACCAGTGACAAATTGTTTTCAGTATATAATGGATGTTTTTTTTCATATTATAATTTTTGGGGGCTCCCAGGGGTCTGCAAGACACACCAAATTTGACATTAATACTGTTTCATTCTGCTTTCTAAAGACTTGTCAGAAATCATGAGATTGATTAATCATTTATTTTATTCTATTGACAGTCCTCATTTTGTTTTTGTTAAGTTTTATTAGTTTTAACGGTGGGTAGAAAAAAAAGATGTTTTTATTAATAAACAATATGCTTCATATGCAATTACACTTATATTTGTCCCATAATGCTCATCGCTTCATTGGGAGCCCAATGTTGAACAGTGAAGTGACTCTGAAATAGATCACCTCGGTTTTTCTTTAACTGATTAAAAGGATTCATTTTTGTGGTGGAGTGTGAAGCCTTGCCTGTGTTGCAGTTAACATATCCTGCTGTGGGACTCTTGGGCTGACTGTCTTACTGTGTATCTTACTGTGTTGGTTCAGAGCTAGACTGACAGATTTGGCACTGACAGCACAGACCGGACGAGTTTCTCGATTTAAATGGTCTGTTCGTTCCATTCACAGAGCTGCTGCGTGTGCGTCAGGAAGCCATGGCTGCCGTTAGAAATCCGGGAGGAATGGAAGCCCACGTCCCCACTGCAGGCAGCTCCTCCAGCCAGCGGCGCAAACAGGGCCTTCCCCAGCACAGAGACGCACAGTTTCCTGAGCGGTAATACACATTCACAACATCGTACTCTCTGGAATATCCCTTTTGCACACTTTTTCAGCACACTCTAATCTAAAATGTTTAGATTAAATGTATGTTCAGTCTTTCACATTAGTCTCTACTCCTCTTGCTCTGTGATGGGCGTATTACAACCTGACATGGCGTCCTAACCAGACAAGATGCGACAAGTTTTAGCGACAAGCAATCTATCACTATCACAACTAATAAGAAGATATTTGATGTTCACTGTAAAATTATGTGGCAAAGGTTTTGGGCCAGCGAGATTTCACTCTGCTACCCAGCGTGATGCAGAAACAGAGACCAGATGACCGACAAAATATCTCACAGTGTCATCTCGTTTAGGAAAGTCTGATAAGGACAGTGGCTAAAACCACACATATGCTTTGTTGACTATATTGTCGTGTAAAAGTGGATGAGGTGTATATGTGCATTCCTGTGCGCGTGTGGTTGATAAATGCCCCTCTGCTGAGTGGAAACCTCTGAGGCGCACTTTAAGAACACGGATACAGGAGAAAATGCTAAGCTTTAAAATAACATGAATATTTTACATTAATAATGAAGCCAACATCCGACTCTAATGAATACTGCATGCATGTTGGAGTGGCTGACTGCCTGCTGAAGAGAAAAGAGGGAAAAATTGAATTATGCACCAAAGAAACGGAAGGAAAAAAGGGAGGGAAAAATAGAAGTTGCCGTTAAGGCCACGGAAAAAATAGAAAATCCACTTAATGGGATGTGCCAGTGGGTATGACCTCTGCGATGACCTCTTCGCAACACTGTTCGATTTGATCTTGTCAGGAGGCATTTATAGGGCTCAGGACCGAACGGGTCACTAGGACAACACACGCCGTTCTCCTCCCTGCAACGTTTCTCCCCCCGAATCGTTCTCCTCCTCCCTCTCTCCTCATCTCAGCAAGGCCACTGTGCTTGCGGCGCTTCCCTCTGCCTCCAAACAAAGCCCAGGCAGCGGGAGTAGGCAGGTAATTGCTTGTCGATTATTTATGTGGCGCGGGAAGCTGGAGGATCGATAATGGGCCGGCGAGGCGAGGCGGTAGGGAGGAAGTGAATTGGGAGGGGTCGCCCAGCGTGGGTGGGGGAACTCTGTTCGGTTCCTGGCCCAGCGCAGCATCATGTCAGGAGCTCAGCGTGCAGCTTTGACCAGCCAGCCGCCGCAGCTCCGCCAGCTCACGGTAATTAGCCACACAGGACCGCTGATGTTAACGAGGCCTGCACACTTCCTAGGTTGTGGGTGAAAGAAGGGAGGGAGGAAAGTGTTTTTTTTCTTTTCTTGCTCCTACACACTCAATTTTTTTGTTCATTGGTTATTTAACCCTTTATTTTACCGTTTAGTTTGAGCTCAGAAAATTGTGAAACTGCTAAGATGCACATTTATGGGTTAAATCACCCAAAATTCTGTCATTGTTTACGCTTACTCACCATCGTGTTGATACAAACCCATATAACTTTCTTTCTTTTGAGGAACACATAAGGGGAATTTTTTTTCCCATGCAGTTACAATGAACAGGGATTTCAAGCTTCAAAAATCATATAACGCACCATAAAAGTATTATAAAAGTGGTCTATATGTATGTCTATATGTGCTTGGCATGTTCTTAAGAATTCATGAGAATGAATCATTTGATTTGATTCACAAAATCATTCTGAATGATTCATTAACAGAGAAACACTTTTGAATACTTAATTGGTGCTTTTATGTCCTTTCTGAAGCTTTAAAGCTTCAGTCTGTATTCATTAAAATTGTATGTAAAAGAATGACAATGCAGTCTTCCAAATTTCTCCTTTTGTTCTCCATAGAAGAACAAAAGTCATATGAGAATATGACAGTGGAGAAATGATGACAGAATACTGGCCTGGACGTTTGGGTGGGCTACAAGCTTTTAGCACAGATTGTGTGACATTGCTAACCCCTCTAAAGTATCGACAGAGAGTCCGCCAGGCTAAAATGGTGTGCCGGAAACCATTCCTCAAGCTCACCTTTCTATCGACTCTCCATAATTGATTATCTGACGCCCATTAGTGGCTATTGTTAAAAACAAATCATTACCAAGATCAATAGTCCTGCAGCCATGGCTGGCCATTTGTCTGGGTTTAAATGGCAGATTGCATTTAGGGAATCTGCAAGGCAAATCCTAATGTGTTTGGCATGTGGGGCAGCACAAGCAACAGACAGTGGTCTGGGGTGGGGGGCGTTGGGTGAGCAAGAGCCTTATGCATTTTAATGTGCTTCCTGTGCAAATGTGTTCCCGCCTCGAGTCAAGGCGAGGCGGGCACGGTGTGGCGAGCGGCTAATCCCCCGCGCTCCTCTCATTAAGGGCCATCCTGTCAGCTCCGCTCCACTTTTCTCTCTCTCTCTTTTTCTCGTCTGGCCAGTTTGGTGCTCTGCCTCTGCCTTCACACACACAAACACACACACACACACATAGACAACACTCCACACTGCCGTTGCTTTCAGGCAGGGAGCGTCGCCGCTGCCACTCTGACAGGTCATCACACATGAGCGAACACAAGTGGCGTGTACTTGCCCTACCGCTAGCTAGGTTGCGAGAGAGCTAGAGAGATCGACAGATAGAGAAAAGGAGAGACGGGGCAGGGTGGAGGAATGGAGGCAGTCCTCAAAAGATGTAGAGGTAATTAAGCCAGTAAACTGAACAGCAGTCAGTGTGCTGGAAATAAATGTAACACATTTTTAAATCTGCCTTGTGCAATTTTTTAAAATGTACTTTTATCTCTACTTAAAGGGATAGTTCACCCAAAAATGAAAATAGTCATCATTGACTTTTTTTTATATATCTGTGAAACACAAAAGAAGATATTCTGAAGAATGTTTCAGATGCTTTTATCCATACAATGAAAGTCAGTGGGGGTCATTGTATGGGTTAAAAAATATATCTTCTCGTTTGAAAGAGTGTTCATATTAGGGCTGGACAACTATGGCCTAAAATCAAAACCTTGATTAATTGAACATTTTACCTCGATTACGATTAATGAATGTTTTTTTTTTTTTTTTTTTTTGCCCTCATAGTTCACTGACAAGGTTTGTACTGTAAATATGATTGACTATTAAAGGTGGGATATTTTTTCCTATTGAAAGAGTGATCTGACATAACAGCTCACTATCAGCAGTTATTTTATCTATGGTTCGTAACATTTCTTACAGATTTCTGCTCGTTGTAAATCAGATAAAGATAAATTAGTACAGTACCAGTACGAGTGATTATGTGTGTGAATTAGTCATACCGTCTCTCTATTAATTGTGAAGCTGTGGGTTGTAAATAGTTCCTTCAAAAGTAGAAAAAATATATGCTACAATAAGTTGAGTTTCTAAGCTACTTTAGTGATAAATCACAGGACAGCTCTGATAACTAGTTTCTGCATTCCTCTCTGTGCGCGCGATCTTCACGTTTTGCGCAGCTACTGGTTGTATGAGTGTTCGTGCCACAATGCAGCTGCGCGAGCACGGTAGCTCGAAATAGTATACATCCAATCGTCTAAAATCGCTTGAATGTTCAAACTGGCAAACCTTAAAACATATACAACTGACAAAGTTTAGTGAAGACGCAAGGCTCACGGCTCGCGCGCCACTATGTGTTGAACCGGCGTTTACCGCCGTGTTGCTTTTATGCCACTGACTGGACGGGGCAGAGTCATGTGGCTACACACGCGGTAGTATGTTTTTAAGGGGGAAGTATTAACAGGATTGAAAAAACGAAATAACAGACATGGGAGAATTTCGGTTTCAATTACTTTTCGATAAATCGTCCTGTCCTAGTTCATATCTCTTTAAAGCTCAGAGAAAACTAACAAGCCAACTGGAAAATGAACTGGAAATATTCATTATTTTTGCAATTTCGTCTGGTGTAGCTAATGGAACACAAATTACACACTGCAGCTTTAAAATTTGTAACGTTTTGAGTATTTTGTGAGAATGCACATTAAAGTAGAGTCATAAACCCTGCCCTCCAAACATATCACACTGTTTTTTCCTTGTTCTCTTTCAACCCCATTTTTCTTTTTCTGTCGGCCAAAGATCCAGAGTGAAATGGTTAATGCTTGCCTCATTCCAAAATTGCTTCCTATAAAAGGAGAAGCACGTCTGCCGGGCACGTCTCCCCATGATTACAGCTAATTACTATCGAGCGGACGCCTCGCGGCCCCAGTCATGCAGCTTTAATTGACCGTTATTCATCTGTGGGCCGCGCAGGGCGGCGCAGAGTTTGGCAGGCCTGGCCAGCGCCGCCCGGGCTAATTGTGAGGCCTGAGGGATTAGGCCAGGTGATTACACACTTCACAGTGTAATTACATAAGCATGGCTGGGCTGCCGGCCCGACTCCCGGCCCCAAGGTCACGCGCTGCCTTCTTCCAGATTAATTGGAGCTGCCACAGAAGTGCGAGGCACCGGCGGAAAGCGGTTATACGATTAGCATTAACATTTCAACAGCCGCCCAATCGATCGATGATTTCCCCCCTTTGTGTCTCTCCACACCTTTCTCAACCCCTCAACCAACCTGTGTTTTTTAGAATTCTTCTTTGTTTTTGCTCAAGGAAGACACGCAAGGGCTATTTAGCTTAGAAATTACATAAAACCTAAGTAGAGCACAGCAAAATATGGCTTCTCCCCTCATTTCAGATGGTTTTTTTTTGTTTTTCGTCTCTTCTGTTTGGATGTTTATGTGTTGTGGTGCGTTGCTCAGTCTCTCTCCCCCTGGAGCAAGCGTTACTCAGTCACAAGTACAAAGCAACCGCGCTGTTCTTTCCCTTGCTTTAGGTGTGTTGGGTTTCATTTATATTTATGCATGTGTGAGCGCGTGTGTTGGGGGGCTCAGTGAAGAGTTGCAGTAAATGGAGGGGCTTGCATTGGCAAAGGAGCAGTAAAAAGCTTTAAAAAGACACTGCAGGATTTGCCTGTATTTCAGCACCTTGCCACTAGTACACTTCTTCATATTTTTTCTCTCCCTCCTTTTCTCTCCTTACCCCGCCTCTCATTTTCCTTCTTCCCCGCTGGGGCTCTATAAAAGCGGCCGCTGTATTGTATATGAACAGCCTGTGTTCTCCGCCTGTACAAAAGGAGAAAAATATAATTGAGGCTACGCAACACGCCACCTTTTTATTGGCTGAATACGGCGGAGAGAGACAGGAAGAGGAGGGGGATGTGTGCGTGTGTGTTGGGGTGGAAGAGGAAGAACTGTGTTAATTAGTGGGTGCTTCAGCCTGTAGCCCGGGCGAGGCTGGGGGGCCGCCCCAGCTGTCGGAGTATGACATGCTCTTATTGTGCATTCAGGCCTCATTACCAGAGTGGCAGGGCCGCAGAGCGCGGCAGAGCAAGAGGGAGGGAGCGAGAGCGAGGAGATGATGGAGGTTGTGGTGGTGGGGTGGGGGGCAAGGATACAAACAGTGCCGCTGTCCGCAGCGTGACAGGACTGATGAGGGGCTACGGTCGCTCGCGTGCACCGGAGGGAGCGATAAAAATAACCGATGGAAGAGAACGCAGCATTTCCATAACACCACACAGCCATATTGTATTCGACTTGTATTGGTAGTATACCACCACACAGCAGTAACAGATTGTTGACAACCTGTTCATTACCATAGAACCGTACAACTGTACCAAACTCCTTAAAAAACCTTAAAATGGTAAAAATTACCATAATGCCACACAGACATGTTAGACTGTTGGAAATCTATATTGTTAGCTTTCCATAACACAGTCATACCAGACTGTTAAAAACCTACCTGTTTCAATATCATAATACCACACAGTAAGAAAGCATGTAATGTGTAAGTCAACATGACATATTTACAGACCCCAAAACAGACTCTATTTACTTCATACATAGTCTTAGTCTTATTGTGAATGATTCATGTAAGTACTTTACTCCAAAGAAGAAATCTTCACAGTCTTTGTTTATATTTCATACATTAAATTTATCTTTTTGAATATCCCGTGTATGAAAAATTTATCCTGTAATATGAAATAAAGTGGGTAATAAATGCTGTTTCGTGTTGACTTTAAGCAGTTTGTGAAAGACTTGTATACAGTAGAAATACAGTAGCAGTTTATTAATGATGGTGTGTTTTTGTGTGTGTGTGTGTGTGTGTGTGTGTACACAGAGACATATCGCACCCTCCTCCATTGCTGTCCCCGCAGAATGCTCCTCACATTGCTCTGGGGCCTCACCTGCGTCCCCCGTTCCTGGGCATGCCTTCTGCCCTCTGCCAAGCCCCAGGTGAGCATTACCTCTGCCAGATGTAACACACACTCACATTAACTCCTAACTCATTTAACCTGGGAGTTTCTTTAATATGGGTATGGGTTGTTTTCCACCCATATACACATCTAGGAATGGTCCCTGGTAAATCTACTAATATTTAAATTTGTATTAAAGTTGCCTTAAAAAAAGAATATAGCATTATTTAATAAAATATCAAATACAATAGCATTTATTTAAAATTAATATAGCACAAGTGGACTTTTAAAAACAAAAGGTTAGAAAATACAATATATGTTGATTACAACATTAAGGCAAAAGTATTTGGACACTTTCTGGTGATCAAACATAAGTGTAACATCCATAGTTAATGTGATGAACTACACCTATGTTACTCTGCTAGGACACCTGTGTGAACTTGAGAACTGACTTCGTACATCCACTAAAAATGGCCTTGAGACCAGTTGGTTAAAAGTAATTGCAAAAATGACTAATTTATTTGGTGCCACTGTATATATCTCTATGTTGAATGTGTATAATCTGTGAACACTTGATGTATATTGTATACAAATAGATGTATACTTTATTTTTAAATAGCTGTACAATGTGGGATGAATATGTTTCCCTACCCTGTAAAATTAATGTTCTCTTGCTGTTGTTCTGTAGGTTATGGTTTCCTGCAGCCTGCTCAGGCAGAGATGTTCGCCCGTCAACAAGAGATTCTTCGTAAACAGAACCTTGCTAGGTAACGTTATAGCTGCACAGAGAAATGTGTTTCAATAGTTATAAGATTTTATCAGGAAAGTTTATTTCCAAGTTGCAGTGTGCATCTCTGATTGTGGGTTGTTGCTCCAGGTTGGAAATGTCTGCTGAGTTATTGAGACAGAAGGAGTTAGAGAGCCTCCACAGGCAGCGACTGCTGGCGGACCCATTGGGCCTGCATCCCGGGCTCCCTGCAGAACACCCTGCCTTGCGCAGCCTGCAAGAAATCCCAGAGGGCCACCCACTCCGAGAAGAGCTCAATCGCCGCAACGCCATGCTGGTTTTGCGGCACAACAACACCCCATTACTCTCCCTCAACCACCAGGGGGCAGCAGCAGGCACTTCCTCTAAAGACCTCAGCAACAGGAAGAGCTTGAGGAAAGGAGGACACCTCAGAGGGGACCAACAAGGGGGTTCGTCTGAGACTAAAGAGATGCTCAGTGAGGGTTCTGGTCGGGATGGAGAAACAGAGGGACAGGATGAAGACATGAAAGACTCAGAGATTGATGCAGAGGTTGGGGAAGACAGGCCTGAGAGGCTTTCCAAAGCGGACGGACATGGTCTCGGTTCGGAGGTGTGCCAAGGCAAGGATGTGACCAAGTCTAGTGAAACAGTGAAAGAGCTGGGGGAGGGGTCAGGAAGGCTCAGTGCCCCTTGTAGCTCCATTGGCCAAGAGTCACCGACCCACCACCTCTTCACATCAGGACTGAGCAAGAGTGAGGCCAAATACCTGCCACCAGGAATCCCACCCTTACCCACTTTGCCTGGACAAACGCTGCCCTTTACCTTTCCATACACCAGCCCTTACTTTCACACCGGTGAGTTCACAGCTGTTTAAACAAAATCTAATCACATTCAATGAGACATACTGTATTTTAGAGATTTCCATATTCCAAAATTCCTCCAATTCCAGTTCAGCAACATGCACTCCTCATTTAAAACGAACATACAGAGCACTAGTGTTAGTGACACCATATGCCTGCTCCTCAACTTTAACAATCTGTAAAATCTGGAGTTCACATAGTATTCCTTGTCCTCAAAGAGACAGAAAGAGCGAGCAAGAGAGTTAGAGAGAGAAACTGAGCCCAGAGTGCAAGCAAGCCCAGAGCAAGTTTTAATGGAAAATGAGTCTCCTAATGAGGAAGTGACCAATTCAGAGAGAGGCTGAGCTAACCCACCTCAGGCATTCTAGTAAATACTGAACATGCAATATACAAAAAGATTTTGGCTCACATACCAAAATGCACCAAAATACCAACAAACAAACAAGTCTCATCTTACCAATGATATGAGACAGAGAGAGAGAGAGAGAGAGAGAGAGAGAGAGAGAGAGCAAGACAGGTATGCTCACAAACATGAAAAAATAGTTTAAAAGATAGTTTTAAAAAAAAACTAAAATTCTGTTATTGCTTACTTGCAAAATGAATTATTTAACATAATATGCTGGTTTCTCTTGTCCCTATAAGTGTAAGTGTATGGCAATCGCCGCTTTCAAGATTAAAAAAAAAAGAAAGACAATAAATACTAATACTAAAAAGTACTATAAAATACCATGATAAGTCAGGAATTTTGTGTTGTTCCTGGGACAAAGCTATAGTACTTTCACTGGTAAATTTTTGAGCTTGACAGTCACAATCATCATCCACTTTTGTTGTATGGAAAAGAGTAACCTGGACAATGTGCTTTCTTTCATGAGTTTCAATGAGTTTCTTTCATGTTCCACAAAAAAAAAAAAAAAAGGATTTTGAATAACATGAAGGTGAGAAAATGATAGAATTATGTGGTGAAATATTCTTTTAAAAGATATCAACGAAGCATACAAGGTTAAACCCCACATTAATATCTAGTTAAAGGCGAGTAGCTTAAGTGTTTGTCCCCACCTAACTTGAATGAGTGCAGAGCAACTTTGGCCATCTGAAATGCATTACCTGCTCCAGCTGAGAGACCTCCCCCAGGAAGGGGCCCTGCCGCTGACCTTTACTAAACTCTGTAATATGCAGGGTCAATAACAGAGCGGTGTGTAGGCGCAAGCGTGTGTGTAAGGGGACAGGGGGCCTTCTGTCTCTAATGATTTCTGCTTCCTCTCGGCCCGCCGGGCCCACAGGCGCCATGGGAGGTCTTTTCGTGGACGGAGAAGAGGCGGGAGCAGCCGAGGACATCAGCAAGTGGAGTGTGGAGGAGGTGTGCAGCTTCATCAACAGCCTAGCAGGCTGTGGGGAGTACACACAGGTGAGGACAAGAGCAGGAGCAGAGCGTTGGACACCTCCTCTCCTGCCCCTGCCTTTAACAGGGGCTACTGGAGACATACAGTACAGCACAGAATGAAGATCATGTGCTGCAATTTATAGACAAGAACATTAGACCAGAATAGCTTGATTTAGTTGTTTCTTCAGCGTTCTTTAAAAAGTTAGAAGGCCGCTCTGCGCTGCTCTTATCTTTCTCACTCACAGCTCTGTCTCACACATCTCACCACACTGAATGTCAATCTGTCGCATGTTCAACGCATCACCAAAACCCCACCGTTGACCGCAGCGCACCACATTTCACTGCAGATGCTGAGTATGCATGTGCTTCCCCGTGGAATGAGAGTCACGTGTATTGTGTGCATGTTGAGTGAATTGGTCAATGTTCATCAACGTCAGCTGAAGTTAGGTCATCTGTTTCAGGTCTTCAGAGAGCAGGCCATTGATGGCGAGACTCTGCCACTGCTAACTGAGGACCACTTGCTCAACAACATGGGACTGAAACTGGGTCCTGCCCTCAAGATTCGCTCTCAGGTAAAGAAAAGACCTGCTGTACCAGGGGTGTCAAATCCTGCTCCTGGAGGGCCAACATCCTGCAAGTTTAATGCAGACCTTACTCCAACTTTATTAAGAAATCCTGAGACCTTGAATAGCTTATTCAGGTGTTTAAATGGGGTTGTAACTAAACTTTGCAGGAAGATAGCTCTCCAGAACAAGAAGCTGCAATAATAGTAGATGGATATACAATAGGGAAAGGGTGGGCAACTCTGTCTCCACTGTCCTTAGCTCCAACCCTAATCAAACACACCTGAACAAGCTCATCGAGGTCTTCTGAATCACTAGAAAGTTAGTGGTGAGTTTTATCAGGGTTGGAGCTAAACTCTGCAGGCCAGTAGACTTAGAGGGCCAAAGTTGTCCACAACTGCCATAGGAAGGTGGCTCTCCAGAAGCAGGATAGTACACCCTTGCTCTGAGTTTTAATCCTCAAAAACCTACTAAAACACAGCTGAACAAACTAATACAAGGTCTTCAAGATCACTCAAAACTTCTGATCAGGTGTGTTGGCAAGGGATGGATCTAAACTGCAGGAAAGTTTCCCTTCAGGAGCAGGAGTGCATACTCCTGTCATGGGGTCTCCAAATTTGGTTTTCCCAAAATAATTGGTTTTCCATACAGTGCCTGGGGGGCCCTACAGAGATGGTCCGTAATAAATGAACATATTAGAACTAGATATTTGCAATTTTTACACCTGTGGGGCCCACATTCATGATTTTGCCCAGGGCCTCACAAACCTATAGATAGGCCCACGTTTTTGTCTTGTTTCTTCATGTGTAATCACATTTCTTCGTTCATTATTCTGAGCAGACATGAAAGCAATCGTCTTGTATCACTGTCTTATACACATCCTTATGCACTTCCTGTTGGGTGTATGGTGTGAGAAATAACGCTGGCATGTGGCTGCTTTCCTCAGGTGGCGCGACGTATTGGCAGAATATTCTACATGACCAGCTTCCCGCTGGCCCTCCCGCTGCCGCCATCTGTTCTGCGCCCCACAGACAGAGACCCCCTGCCCACCGAGACCCGTCCTCCTTCTACCGGCAGCACTTCCTCTCCATTCAGCGTGCCCCCTCCCGCCTGCCGCGCCTCCCCCAAACAGGAGAACGGAAACCCCTCCTCAGCGGGAGCCTACGACTCCACTAAACCTCCCTCGTAGAATTGGCCATTAAAACTCTTGACTGCTTCTCCATATGGCAGAGGCAGTGCTTCAGGGAGGAGGTAAAGACGGAAAGAGGGCATGAAGGGGGCCCTCTTTGAACTATTCTTTCCTTCCTCTTACCCCCTCTACCCCCCCTCCCGAAATAAAAAGCAAACTTGAGGACCTTTATGCAGAGGCACTTAATCTTTTTAGGAAAAGTGTGGAGAAATGTGCAGAAAGAAGAGAGACACTGATGAAATGACGCGGGCTGAAACAGCTCCACCCTTCGCAGCGGCTGTAAGGAAGCCAAAATCCAAAGATGTGCAAATAGGGACTTGGGGACGAGACAGGAAGGGTTAGAGTGTGCGAGAGATGAACGTGAGCAGACAGCTGCTTCTAAACAGCATGCCAGAAGGAAGAGAGAGGCATCCAGCGAGCGCACAAGGTATACATGCAACATTCTTTTGTGTCAGACGTTGTAGGAAAGCATCATTCGCTGCGATGAACTCTTGTGGTAACCAACATTCTCGGGGAGTGGTGAACTTCGAAAAAAGAAACTTTCTTTTCTTGCTTTCACGTCACCACCTCCTCCAACTTCCAGCCATTTCAAATTCTCTGGAGTTGGTTTAGCTTTGAAAGACTAAATTCTCCGAAGAGGAGTAAATATAAGAACAGGATGGAACTCATTTGCAGACTTGACCAGTGCAACTATGCATTCCACAGTCCAAAACCAAAGATGGATGGATGTGGAATTTTCAAACGAGATCTAGCGTTGATCTCTCTGGTGACGAAACAAGGTACATATACAGGGCCGTACTGAAGGAAGAGAACCTCAAAAAGAGAGATGTGTAAAGCACTTAAGACTTCCTGTGACCAAAAGCCATCAGCCAAAGCAATGGCCCAACCTCTCACCCGACAAACATCTGGGCCCGTTTTAGTTTCATGACCCCGCGAAAAAAGAGCATTAGGGAAGGATATACGTCCCACCCTATGCCAGTCCATAGATGGATTAATGCCATTGTGAGGTCACACTTACTGCTGTGGGAAAGACATGTTATCCTGAATTGTACAGAAACATGCTCAAGATGAGAATATACTGAAGATGAAATAAGTGGTACGTTTTGTTAAATGTAGTTGCACGAGTTAAAAATCTTTATTACTGAACGAAATGTGACTGGTGTTACTTTTGTTCATTTTTCTGTTTGCTGTGTATTCCAGTTGTAATAATCATGAGCCCCAATCTTAAATGCCACTTCAGCATATAAATGAGGAAAAAAATATTTATAGAAATTTGTTTGCTGTAGTTAGAGCAACGAGATATTAAATTGTCCTTAAATTGATCCCAAAGAACAATACTTTTCTCTTTGTTGCAGGGAAATGGACGGCACAAAGCTCTTTATGCAAATCTTTGAAATTTTTTCTTTTTAAATATGTAAGCAATTAATTAAAATCGTCTCTAGATTTCCCATCAATGTTTTGTCTTCATCCTATTTTTCTATTCTCCGCTGGGTGAAATAAATCCTATTGAAAACTTAAAAGATGCTTGTTTCTCTTTTGTTTCTCAGAGTAATGTTTATTTCCAAACTCCTCCACAGTAAGGCAGGGAGTGGCGGCCCCAGTGGATGGTAAATCCCCTGGTTAGGGGAGGGAGCAAGTGTGTGTGTGTGTGTAGGGTTCAGGTCAACAACAGCTGTCAGAGCGTCAGGTTCAGTCACAGGCCAGGGCCCCTGTGGTCCCCGCCTAACCCAAAGAACAAATGACTCTCAGGGACGTCCGCCATCCGCCTCTTAAAAAAATCTTTTTACTGCAACCGTGACTGTCAGCACCAGGTGCTGCGTGTGATAGACCGTGCTCCGGATGATAGATGAGTAAACCTGTTACTCAGACTCACGCAAATGAGTGCTGCAGCTCTAGTGAAAACTGAATTTTCTGTAATGAAGCCCAGCTGAAGTTTAGTCATGGTGGCCTGAATTTAACGTTGCCTGACGTTCTCAACAGCACCTTAAGCTGGGAGCGATGATGCAACAGGAAAGATGCTTCATCCATAACAGCTGTCACACATAACAGAGGATGATTTAAAGTTAAAGGAATAAAATGTTATTGTTTACTGACCCTAAATTTGTTCCAAACCTATGAGTCATGAAACACAAAAAAATTGAATTTTCAGGACACTTTTCCATGCAATTACATTGAATGTGGACTTAGTATGCAAATACACCATACAAGCTGTCAATATGACTAGCGTGCTATCAACCTTATTCCTGAAGAGGCTACTGCGTTTTGAATTATGGGTGGTACTTCTGGTTTGGGGGACTTCCATTCAAAAAGACTGAAATTAATCATTTCAAATCACAAGGTTGCCCTACAACTAAATCTTATCTGTCAGTTTGACTGAATGTCAATTTTGCTTCATGTTTTATTTTCAGACATGAGAATAACGTAATGCTTGGTATTTTAACGTGACATGTTATAACAAGAATATCTATGGCAAGAGCGCTTTTCAGTTGCTGCATTTTTTTCCTCATTGTTTTCTTTTTTCCTTTTGCATTCCGCTGTAATAGTATGAAAAAGGACAACATGATTTAATTTATAATTCACTGGAATAAACGAAGAATCTCTCATTTTTCTCAAATCCTCGTATCGTTCCAGGTTTGTTTTCAATTTATTATCTGTCAAAATGACGGAAATCACTTTGAAATAGTACCACGCAGTGCTGAAGTTAATGAACATTTTTGATTAAGGCAACCCATGTTACATAATTCAGTGGCGTGCAGTGGTGTTCTGAAATGAGGCAAACAATGTCCTCACAGTTTATCTATTTTTATTTTTTATAAATCAAATGTAAATTTATGTCCGTTACTCGACGTTGTCACATTTTCCTCGTTAAATGAACATTACATCAACAAAGAAAAAAAAGAAACCAAATACAATTCTATTTTGTATTTTTACATTTACAATGTAATTAATGTAAATTTATTAAAACCAAATGTCCTGTTTGTCATGATGACGTCTAAAGTCCCCGCCAAAGGAAGTAGCCCCTTTTAGCACTTTGTTAGCAACCGCCGTTTTTAAGACACAATAAAGGTTTAAAAAAAATCACAAGTGGGTTATAACTGGTGTGTTTTATGTCATAGAACAAAACGTGAAAATATTTAGAGGCTTTATTAACCGCAGACCTTATTTCAGGCGATTTAGCAAAAACCCATTCAAAAAACCCATTGACTTCGGGGCGATGGAACCGGAAGTCCTAAAATGCTAACTCGGTTCCGGGTTTTGCCTACAAAAACACGTCATCCCTGAGGTACTCTATTACCCCCACAAAACCCACCGCACACTTTAGGGGCTCTGTTGATGAGCTATGAGCTCAAAGGAGGCACGAGAGACACAGACTCCCACTGTAACTTTACCTGCGGGTGTCGCTATTGGACACTGTTCCTTTAAAAAAACGAGTAACTTGTACAATTTTTTCATTGTCACATTTTGTAGTATTTTATTTTTGTAATATGGATTATTTTCTAATCCTAATTTTTTGAGGAGGCACTGCCTCACTTGCCTCCTCAGAGGAAACGCTCCTAGAGATATTTAACCCGTCCGTTATTGCTGTGGAAAGAATCGCGCTTTTGTGGTTATTCACGGTTTGTTGAAAGTACGTTGTTGATGCTTTTACACTTTTAAATGTCCTTTTAATGTTCAGTGTTTGAAGGGTGAGTAGAATAATGTCATCTCATTTTGCCAAGTTTAAAAAAAAAAAAAAAAAAATTATTGCATTCATAGAGCCAGCCTTTCACTGATTGTTTACAGCTTAGCAGAAGTTACACTCATAATTCCCGCAAAGCGTCATGGGGCGTAGGAATAGGGTGGATATTCTTCTTCTATCATCACACATTGGGTTTGAGACAGACTAAAACTAGTCATCAGTGAATAATCTTCCTCTCCAGACTGAACTGTTTAAAGCTGCTACTAGATGATAGTTAACTGAACTCAAGAACCAGATCAGGCCAATTCCTAAACTCACTCACAAACTGGATAAAACAGCTCTTTGAATTGCACTTGCAAAAGAATGATTTAGCAAATAAGTTAAATAAGAATGGTTGTAATTTTTTTTGGTTGCACTATTCTAATAGTTAACTTTTTTTTAACCAATTTCCTACAGCACTACTAGAGCTGCGTAGAGTTCTGACAGCTTAAACGCTGCTTTAAAACATTTAGAAAAAGCCAAACGATTTCAGAAAGTGATGTGAAAGCACTGAAGGGGAGAGATGTTTTGGCGAGAGAACAGGCTGCTCTCTGTTTTCTTCTCTTCCTCTCTCCCCACCTGGGCAGCACAGCCTGGCAGTGGATGATACGAGCGTTTGGCAGCCTGGTGCTCAGGGCTGACCTCGTGCCTCCACCTCCGCCTCTGGTTTACCCATTCGCCACCTCTAAACACGAGCAGTGCCCTCGGCACAACAATGCAGCATCTCTAAACACAGATGTGAAAGAGACAGCTTTATGTGGTTTTAAAACAAAGTTCAGGTCATCTTTAATTTGACAACATTATAAAGCATTAGATGAAAAAGTAGAGTCCATTTGTTTTGTTTCACACTTTATAAAATACAATGGTGCAAATGTACATGGCTCTTAAAGGAACAGTTCATCCTTAAAAGTTTCATGTCTTGGTGAGCTGTTCATTTAATAACAGTATCAATCATGTTTGGATGTGAAATAGAAATGTCCCTCTGATGTAACACTGTATTTTTAGTCCTGATCAGAGAGCTCTAGGTCCTCAACCATATCTTCATCTCCCTCAGCGACCTCCTTCAGCTCTGTGCTCAACATCTTCTTTGGTGCTTTGCCTTTAGAAGACGAGGGCTTTTTCTGGTCGCCATCTGAGACAAAGGCAAAAATGGAAAACAGATAAATGGTATGGGAGTGGTCCTGAAGTGAATATATTGAATATCTAGCCCTAAACAGGGCCAACCGTAGCTCATTTCAGAAACATATAATCACCAGAATCATCCTCCTCCAAGTCATCTACATCCTCTTCATCGCTCAGGTCTGAGAGGTCCTCTAGGCCTTCATCAACCTCATCAGAGTCACCTTGTTCATCTGTAAAGAATATTAGAAAATGTCTTCAGAACAATAATCGTTTACATTTTAATCATTCAGTACAATTCCTAATTCAAATGGACTTACTGAAAAAGTAAGGTGAACAGGATGATTACATTTTCATTTTAAAGTCAACATCAAATCAAAACAGACCGCTCCTGGTTGTTCGGTGCATGTCACTTCAAAGAAATAGGTTTATCTTCATAACTTTTATCAAAAGTAGTAGTGATGCACCAAAACTTTGTAAACTGAAAATATTCAAACAAACATTTGAGGGCCAAAATCATTGACCAAAACAGTGACGTTTAATTTACATTTATCTCAAAAATGCCATTCAGTATCCATAGCTTGTTAGTCAGCTAGAAAACAATTAATATATGATATAACATATATTTTACCTGTTAGAAATGTCTTCATTATTTAATATATATTTGAATGGATCTGTCATAAAAAGTTATTACAGCCACCTCTTAAATGTATTTCAACAACGAATTGGAGTAGAAACATAATTATATAATTAAGAAGTTGATAAAAAACTGCCTTGCGTACAATTTAAATGTTTATATACAATGTATACATTTTTTATTTGACTAATTATTAAATGCATGTTATTTTTGGTTTTGGTTTGCTGCTAAATTTAAACTAACTTCAGTTTTTGGTGTTTCTGTAAAAAATTATTTTTGGTGCTTCAGACTTTATCTGCCTCTGAATTTTTTTTTTTTTTTTGACAGATTTCAAAAATGTCTTTTACTTTTTGCTCTGCAAGTGAATACTAAGTGTTATAATATAACAACATTTAACGTTTTCAAGAACTTCTGCGCACGTGGATTCCCATTAAACACTCAACTGAAAGAGATTGTATAATTATAATTTTAGTGGAAGCATTCATCTAGAGACAAGACTACACCACTGACCTACCCATGCTGCTCACGCACAAGTTAGCATTTACATGACAAAAATAGAGGCTAGCTTCTGACGGCAATTTAGCCTCGCTAATCCAGAGGTGTGTGTGGGAGTGTCTCGTGCTCTCTGAAGAGGACGGGGTTGAAATCCCTGAGCTTTGAAGTGGGATTTGATTAGATGCTGCCTGGGAGGTGAATGGCAGCACAGACACCACCCCAGCCAGGCACCCTCCACCCTAATTACCCAGAACACACTGGAGCCAGCCAGAGGGGGGAGCCGAGCTTAACACCATGTGCACACCTTGCTGCTGAGAGCGGGCTCATGCATCTTAATATAACCGGTGGACGGCTGACCGTAGAGTTCAGAGAGGGTACGGAAAGTCCACCAGGAGCACGAGGCAAAGACTTTAATGACTGCCTGTGGACTGATCAATACAGGGAAAATGTAGGAGGGGGAAACAAATCAAAGACACAATCTACATGTTGCTCTCAGCACTGAAAACAGCCTTGACACAGGAACACTGAAGATCAGGGTGTTTACTAGGGGTGCAACGGTTCTCGGTAAAAAATCGAACCGTACCGTTCTCCACACATGGTTCGGCACACTTGAATCACGGTTCATGTAATATCTGACGACACATACACATCTATAATATGGTTTGTTGAAAATAAATAAAACCGAGACAGAGAGTTAGGCTAATACATGTTTCTGTCGATGGATACGCATTCTGGCTTCCCCTAAACTTTGTTCAATGCGAGTGCCGTATGCTCTATATATGACCGGTCATTTACGCAGTCATCACCCGGGTGTTGATAGCGTGCGAGCGCAGGTGAGACCTGAACAGCACACGTTGCTATCTGTCATTTAAGCCTTGCTAATTTAAATATTCGAGCGCAAGACGCGAAAGAGAACTCTTGAGAAGATTTGTGCACTCATCCGAAGCACGCACATGGAAGCGCGTGAACAGCACGCAAATATTGAGTTCTCTTCCAAGTCTTGCGCTTGAACAGACAAATTCACACAAAAATTATGTCAACATGCCCATCTTGGCGAGTATCCTAGCAAACATAGTAGGTTATGTCTTAAGCGAACTTAAAACACTTGAGAAAGAATGCATGTGTACAGTATCAGTGTACTGTATCCGTTCATTGTCTTAAAGTAACAGCAGCCTAATATTCCTGCTGTCTGTATGTTTTTAATGTTAATCAAACAACAAAAGACAAGGAAATCACTCACTGCTCTTGACTGAATAGCTTTTGTAACTTAATTTATATAAGATTAATCTTTATTTAATTTATAATGTGAAGATTATATGCAATATTGTTTCACATTTGATTAGCTACTTCAATTTCTGTGCCTGAAAACTATTGATAGATACCTGAAAAACCTGGAAAGCACTGTTTATTTTATTTCTATCTTTGCTCTACTGTATTTATTTGTGCTGTTGCTTGTAGTTTTTCTTATTTTCTTTATTTTTATTTGATAGTAGTCCTTGTTTCCCTGAATATAGCACATACCAAACCGTACCAAAACTAATTTGACTTGTAAACAAGCTTAGTATGATTTTTTTTTTAATGACAGCCATTCAATTATTATAGGTAAAAAGAAGAGAAACAGTGTGCATTTACAGAAAGTTTCTCTCTTTTCAAGAGTGGATGAATTATTAATATGAATTATTATTATTATTACAATTTAAAAGAACTGTTTTCTTTTGTAATATATTTTAAAATGTTATTTAAATGTTAATTTTCAGCATCATTACTCCAGTCTTCAATGTCACATGATCCTTCAGAAATTATTCTAATATGCTGATTTGGTGAAACATTTCTTGTATTGAAAACAGTTTTACTTCTTAATATATTTGTGGAAAATTTTTTTTGTAGGACTCTTTGATGGAAAGAAATGTCAAAAGAACAATTTTTTTTTAATGCGTGAATTTAAATGTGCATCAGGGTTTATAAAACTAACCTGTAGGATATAAAAATATTACTAAAGGGGGATAATACTACTATAAAAAAATACCTAAAAGATAATGGACGTTCTGTTATGTTTTTAAGTAAATATTGTACACATTAAGCTATCTGTCAGTAAATTTGATTTATATGTGTATTATACTATCCATTAGCAACTGATTGACTACTAAAGTTACCTGCTTTAAAACAAGCTCCAGCAAAACCAGTCATGTACAGTCAGAAGTTGTATTATCCTAGAATCCGGGGTACGGACATGTAAATATTGGTATGCCATACGAATGTAAAATGACATTATAAATAACAGCCTCTTCCTTCCACCTCCACTCTAGTCCTTTCCTGCCATCTTCTACTTCTACAGCCGCTTATACTGAAGCTCTGCCTTGTGACTGCTATAAAACAAACTGCAGAAGTGAAAATGTCTTAATCAAAAGTGTGGAAAAGTGAAATATATTTGTTGGTTTGGTAAAAGAGTAGAACAGAACAACAAATCAACAACAAAAAAGGGCTTTTTGTTTGTCAATATGCAACCGAGACCACAAATTAATATATTAGAGGTCATGTGACTCTGTTCTCCGGGTCTAAGCGCTGGAGGTATGGGGCCGGTTAAGCCGTGTGGTGAAGGAGCGGCCACTAACATCTTTCCAAGTGAATGTTTTGAATTACAAACCCCCACTGGGATCCAAGTATGCAAAAAAAGCTTCCTGTAAGAGGGAACAGAGTAAGAGAGAGCGAGAGACAGACAGAATGAGAGAGAGATTTGTAGGGACTCCACACAATGAGCACCAGATGTAAAAAAAAGAAAGAAAAAAAAGCCCTTCCTCTTGCCTCCAACCTCCATGGGACTTTTTCTGCGGCTGTCGGCTCATGGGCGGGAGGAGTGGGAGAGTGTGGCATGTGTCCGACACATGACCCAGCACACAACTCCAGATATAGAGTTAAAGAGGAGAGGCAAGTGCACGTCTGACAGCTGACCTGCCCTCCACTGAGATCCATTCACACACAGACAGAGCGAGAGAGAGAGAGAGAGAGAGAGAGAGAGAGAGAGAGAGAGAGAGAGAGAGGGCTCATAAAACTGAAATGGAAAGGATATATTTTGTGTCCATCTTTGTGCACGTTTGTGTTGTTATATTATTGTATATTGTTTTTGAATTATTATAGATGTAATAGTTTCCTACTGGAAACATTTCTAAATATTTAATGTCAACTGTTAAGATTATTAATCAAATTTTCAAAGCCAAACCACAATTTGTACCAGGCTGTAAACATGTTTTTTTCTGGTGTAATGTTGGGCATTTTAACATGGGGGTCAATTAAATCAAAATTGAGTTTGATTTCTTAATATACATTCCTTATCTTTCTGTACATGATTCATCTGCACATATTAAAAGAATACAGAAAGAATATTTATCTTTATAATATTTCATAAAAATGTTAACTTGTACCACCTCTAAAACAACTTTCCCCTTCAGCTGACAGCTTTCCCCTCTAATCTTGACATAAAGAGACAATGAAGAAAATCAAGACCCATCTTACATTTTTTTTCTTGCTAAACATCCCATTTCACGCAGAAATGCTGCTATAGAGAAGCATAATACAATATTTAATCTGAGTCAGAGTAAAATAAAGTTCAATAGATCTGTTAGGTTCACACTTTCTGTATTTCTCTGAGATGAGAATCTTCTGACAGCGCAGTGCAATGGACTACAGCCTCCCAGTGACAAAGAAAGGCATTACAGGAAAACAAAAATCCTTCCCATTGCACATGTTAGTATGGTATATACATTAGTTGCAATGTGGGAACAGAGTAATATATTAACCTGAAGTCGTACCTTTGGATTGGAACAGGTCGTCATTATCGTCACTATCTGAATCAAAAAGACCCTTGAACTCCTTTTTGTCTTCTTTTTTCTCTTCAGCCTTCTTGCGCTTGATTTCAGGGAGATTCAAATCCTCCATCTAAATTAAAAAACGATGGAAAAGAGAAAAATATTATCTTTAAATACTGTCATTAATCAAAACTGGCAAAAACGTGAACAAAAACTGCAGATATGACATTAATGAGAATATAATGCTAATGAAATGCTTGTTTTTTTTTTTTTTTTTTAAGATTTAGTTTAAGGCCAAATCTGTTTGAGACATCTAGCCCCCCACCACCCCACCCAAAAAACACAACAAAAAAACACAACAAACAGTGGAAGTGTTTTTTTCTAGCTGTACAATGAGCTATTCTGCGAGTTTCCTTCCATCACGTTAACATCAGATGTCACAAATCAGTCACTGCTGAGAGTATTCGTTAGAAATCTAAATACTAAGGATTCAAATTATAAAATATTATAATTTAATATAATATAATAATAGTATTGGGGAAACAAAGTTTAGAATTTAGAAACCAAGAAGTTATATTCTCCCCTAAAAACATAATAGGATATAAGTATGTGTGTGTATTGATGGAGGAAGTGGCAGAGGCAGTAGAGGCAGGAGGGAGGCAGTGGTAATCAGATCTGAGCGTGGGGACTCGGTGGATCAAAGCCTGGGACGCAGCCCTGAGCGCTATAATACTCTTCCTGTAGCACTAGCCCTGCCGCCTCCTCCGCCAATCTGCCGCTTCCTAGACGCCAACACTCCGCCTGGTGTCATCTCCATTATCTCCCTATGGACACGCTCCAACTCCACACACATACAAGAACACACACAGTAGGTGCTTTCACAGAAACCAGCACTACAGTTTTCACAAAGATGATCACAACTGTGTTTCATATAAGACTAGCATTAAAATAGCACTGGGATAAACAGCCGTCTCAATACATATAAACACAATAATTTGATTCTTTCTGAAGATCAAACTAAAGCATTGTACTGCGGCTCCCACTGGTGAAAGATGAGTGTACAGCTCCAATCTATCTAAATCCAGCTTCCTCTGAAAGGTGTGGTTTGGATTATTTTGGTCTAATGGTAATAGTTGCTGTGGATTTTTACCCTTTCTTTTCCAGAGATCTCTAACTGAATCTCCTTTTCGCGAAGTTTCTTCCACTGGCTGTAATATTTAGTGATAGGGGTGCCTTCCTCTGCCACTTGCTTCTCCCAGGCCGCCTGTAAACACACCAAAATAAAAACACACAATGAATGTTATTGCATGTTCACCCATAGGAGAGCTAAACAAAAGAGATCTCAATACACATTCAAAACAAAATAAAGCCATAAAGTTACTCAAAGAGTACAATTGTAAGACATGGCTAGTGTACACAGGCCTCTTTTGTTATTGTGGATCAATAACCCCCTAAAAAACAGAGCAGGCCAGTATCATCTTAGAAAATAGAAAGTTTGTAGGGCCCATCTCTACACCCTGAAGTAATATTAATGAAGTATCAAGCCGATCATAGCAATTTTCAAAAACTGAAATGGACCAGGTAGCGACCCTAGGTGCACACCTTTTCTCTCAAACAGCAAAAATAAGTGGCTCGCAGAAGGATAAAGGTGCAGGGGAGGGTATAAGAGAGTGAATCTCTGCCAACCTTTCCTTAAAGGTCTTTGTGGATGATATTGATCAGGTAAAATGAGATTAGTTGACCTCCAAATCCAATAGGCCGTAATAAATCTCAACTTCAGTCTACAGTTAGCTAAACTTATTTATAACAATTTGCAGTGGTTTGTAGAATAGTGAAAATGATCAAAGCAATAAAAAGGCGCAATATGCTCCTTCCTTGATGCAACAGACCCAAACAAAGCTAACAGATGTGTACATGACCAGTGAGGCTAAGCTCCCTGGCAAACTGGAAGCATCTGTTCAATGACTGCTGCGCACATTCTAGAAAGAAATCCTGATGTGATCACTTTATGTTTAAGCTATTGCAATGGTTAGTATACCAACACATTGAGCCTTGCTGCTCAAGAGGGTGACAGAGTTTCAAGTTTAATAGTGTTGATATTTCATATAAGCATAATAACAATAATAATAAATAAAATAGCTGGGCATATAGTGTCTATGCTCAATATTAACTTAAGTACTGGTAAAATAATTATGTAAATATTAGTACGTATCATGATAGATGAAAAAAATGGAAATAAATATAAATGAAAACTATTTAGACAAATATTTAAAAAAAAAAAAAGACAAAAGCACATTAGAAAATCAATAAAAACAATTTAAATTAAAAATATAAAGATAAAAGCTAATTATATAAAGATAAAAGCTAATAATAAATATTAATAAAAACTAATAGCAGTATATAAATAATATTAACATAATATTATGTAGGCAGGGTGGTATGTGTGTAGGTAGGTAGATATTTAACCTCTGTGTGAAGTGTGTCATAGTGTGGTAGTACTAGCACTGTTGAAGGCACTGGTACGACCCACAGGGACAGATATTTGTTTGCTGGACTGATCCGTGGGGCATGCGGCTTTATGCAGCTGTGCTGGCGGCAGTGCCTGGGTGAGAAGTTTGCCATGCCACCCTCGTTACTAAAGGACATCTTTCCTGCTGGCCCGAGCCCGGCGACAGACGCACCCCGGCGTGGTGCCATGCTGTCTGCATGCTCTGCCCTACTGCATCTCTCCCTACGGCTCAACATTACAGAGGAGAGAGACAGACCCGTCCACCCCTCCTTCATTTCAGTCTTAAACGGCCTTAAATATTTATCAGAAGCACGAGTCGTTCCAGAGACAGCGAGGGGCGGGGAGGAGAGATGAACGGGCTGTGCGTCGGCAGGGGTGACAAATGAGAGCGGAGATGGAGATGAATGGAGCAGAGATCTCGCCCCAGAGAGGAAGCAACTTCTCACCTTCTCCCACAACCTTCACCCCTGCCGTCCCCTCATTTTTTTCTCCCCACCAACTTCATCATTATCATCCCAGTCAGCACCAGGGTTTTATTGTTAACAAACTGTTATGAAGACAAAAACTAGCAATAAAAAAAAGAAAAAGTAAAAAATGTGTACCACAATATAAAGAAAATCTAAATAGAACTACAAAGGAAAGTAATTTTATATTTTTAATTTAATTTATATTTTTAATTCTAATCAATGTCAGATGGTATGATCCAGCTTATTTCGCTAAAGAGACAGGAAGGGGGGGGCCATCTGATTGATTTATAAAAACCAAAACAGTTCACTTTCTATATGCGATGTTTAGCACAAGATGGTGCATGTGAGCTTCGGCGGTGTGAGTGTGTGCATGTTTATTTCCGCTCATAGCGACGTTCGCATTTACTGTAAGGAGAAACTTATATATAACTTGGCTAGATATAATGAATATTTTTTTTTTTTTTTTAATTAAAGAAAAGATGGTGGTCTATTAGAGACGAAAGAAAATATTCTTATATTATTGTGTAATTCATCGAGATACACTGAGATTATCTTTCATTCTTTCTCCTGTTGATTTTGCGATTCAGGCACAGTGGTTATTGAAAACCCACAGGGATCTCTTAAAGGGTTAGTTCACCCAAAAATGAAATTTCTGTCATTAATTACTCACACTCATGCCGTCCCAAACCCGTAAGACCTTTGTTTGTCTTTGAAACACAAAATTAAGATATTTTTGATGAAATCCGAGGGTATTTGATCCACACATAGGGAGAAACGTCAATGCACATTTTGAGGTCCAGAAAGGTACTAAAGACATTGTTAAAATAGTCAACATGACTCTAGTGATTCAACCTTAATATTATGAAGCGACGAGAATACTTTGTGCGTAAAAACAAAACAAAAATAACTTACTTTATTCAACAAATTCGTCTGTCCCGTCATACTGCTATGCTATTTTCATTGCAGAGCTTCCATGTTTATGTTCGAACGCGGGCTCAGTATTGACACTTTTGTTTTGTTTTTGCACACAAAAAGTATTCTCGTCGCTTCATAATATTAAGGTTGAATCACTGTAGTCACGTTGACTATTTTATCGATGTCTTTAGTACCTTTCTAGACCTCAAAAGGTGCAATGACTTTGCTGCCTATGTGTGGATCAGATACCCTCGGATTTTATCAAAAATATCTTAATTTGTGTTCCGAAGACAAACGAAGGTCTTATGTGGGTGTGGAACGACATGAGTGTGAGTAATTAATGACAGAAATTTCATTTTTGGGTGAACTAACCCTTTAATTCATACAAAACACTCCAGTGTGTAATATACATTTGCTGATTTTTTCTGACTGCTGGGGGACTAGATGGCTCAAATCCACCCTCTCTTTCTGCATGGAACATCACTACTCTCATCAAGATCTAATGTTTACTATTGTCAACAGAAATATCGATACACAGACATATTTAAGCAATAATATGATATGGACTCAGTGTATGTTTTAGTAACTTTATTTGGTAACATTATTTTTGCTGTTTGTATTATTTCATATGTAATTTAATTATTATAGGTTTGCATATAATGTTCAGTGTTTGAAAGTCTGTTCTCAGGGAAGCACAAAACATTTTTCTGACCCAGGTAGGTAACAAGTTTCCAGTATATGGGTATAACCATTTTAAGATATTTTTATACTTATTTTTCAGTTAAAATGTTACACAACAAGTGCATGTAATATTAATATTTTCGAGAAATAAATTATTTCTTGATGGGTGTGTAGCTAACTAATGTTTTTACACATTGTTTCGCTATTTTTTTTAAAAAATTTTATTTAGTTATATTTACATATTTGTATATTTACAATAGGGATAATTGGTCATGGAATAAGACATTATGCATATAGTATGCACCATGAGTCCAAGTCAGTTTAAGTCATTCACCTGACTTTTACATGCGTGCGTTTCCAAAAACCATTGGTGTAATAGTAATAGTAACTCATGTAATAGTAATACAGATCTTAGTTTTATTTTAAGTGATATGATAGATTCTATAAACTACTATAAAAGATCATTTTAACCTTTCTCTGGCTCTCTGCACTGGTGTCAGGCAAAACTGGAAGTGTCTATGCACACACTCACTAGATCGGAAATCAAATATGGCAGCCATATGCAACTAACCCATTCATATATGAAACTAAAATTACAATTTATTTCAAAAAATAAATGATAAAATAAAAAATATAGGATTTATGCACCATGAAAACTAACTAAAATTGGAAAAAAATAAATAAGAAAATTGTGACACTCTCAAAACTACAATAATCCTGGACAGCAAGCACAAAGTCTTCTTCAATATGCTACTGGATTGACGATACCAGACGCTCACAAACAAAGCACTTAATGTCTGCTCGTCCTCCTCAGAGTCTCTCGCTGAGAGAAATGGCATTAGAAAGCTTTCCGCTCCATTACTTTCATCTGCTCTCATATCCGCCACCGACCCAGCATCAGGCTACGGTCGTAATAGTATTCCGTGCCACGGTGGCCGTGTGTGTCTGTCTGAGGACCTGTGACTGCACTTCCTGACCTGCAGGTGGTGTGGTCAACTAGGCCTCAGGCCAACCGCCACATGCTGTTTTCAACTGGCCACAGCAACACACATTCAGATGTGTTCACACGTAAACACGCAGGGCTCTGAACATGCAAACACAGACGAAGACTGTGGGTGACCAGCAGTCACCTGCGAGGGGACGGAAGGCAGGGTGGTGTTTGAGGTGGGTGGAAAGAGGAGGAACTACAGGGATAAAAGTCTGCTTTTACAACTAAAATAAACATCTGACTGCCGTGTCTGGTCCCAAAGCTCACAAATGTCTGACTAGAAGTGCTGTTATGGTCACCGTGTAAATGGAAAAAACTTAGAAAGGAGAAAAAAACTTCCTTGGCTTGAAGTCGTAAGTCAAAACAAATGTATAAAGATGTTAAAACTCATTCAATGAAAGCTAAAGCAGTTAAAGGGATAGTTCAAACAAAAATGAAAAATCTGTCATCATTTACTCACCCTCGAGTTGCTCCAAACCTATTTGTTTTGCTGAACACAGAAGAAGATATTTTGAAGAATGTGGGTAGCCAAACAATTGCTATTGATTTCCATAGTATGGAAAAAAAAATACTATGGAAGTGAATGACTACTGTCAACATTCTTCAAAATATCTTCTGTGTTCAGCAGAAGAAAGAAAAACATATAGGTTTGGAACAACTTGAGGGTGATAAATGCTGAACTTTGCAGGGAGGTAGATCTCCAGAAACAGGATTGGGCACCAATGGATTAAAGTTTTAAATATGAAAATGATTTGAATCAAAACTATGAATTATATTAAATAAACTTTGAAATATAATTATATAATATACATGCTATATTATAATAATAAATATAAAAAATATTTCATTGTTATACAGTATATATAAAATTTAGGTAGAATAATCTGTCTGCAAAGGTTTAGGCTAAGACACAAAGCACTCATCTACAGTGATGTGATGAATTTTCAAGTGAATAAAAATCTGTGAAAAATAATGTAGGGCTGATCATTCAAAACTTATATTAATGGGTAATATTATTTTTTTCCCCATCTGTGCGGTCTTTCTGATACAAGGCCTACATTTCTAAAGGAATATGTGATAATTATAGATTAAATCATAGCTGTATCGAGAATAATAAGACCAGGTACATGTATTAAGAAGGCAAATGAATCCATTTTGAATTCATGTTGACTTCAACAACCATTCCTGCTATAAAAATACATACAATCCAGAGGTGTAAAGTATTTGAGTAAATGTAATTAGTTACTGTACTTAAGCATCTTTTTGGCTACTTTGTAGTAGTACTGAGTATCAAAGATATTAGCAACTTTTACTCTCTACTTGACTACATTTTTGAGCAAGTAAATGTACTTTTTACTCCAGTAGATTTGTGATGAGTTATGCAATTACACATTACATTTTGCATGGCACCTAACTTTTTCTGCAGCAGTTTGTTTCTGATATAAAGAAGTGATATCGCCATCTAAGGGCATTGACGGTACTATATCTTGTGCGTTTTGCCTTAACTCATCTAAACTTGTCAGCAAGGCTTCTTTACGTGAATACGAGTGCATTAGCAGGTAGTTTCTGAATCACAGTTGTTTGATTTAGGATATGAGGTCATGACCGCAGCCGGTAATGAGGCCGAAACCAGCACATCTAGTGCAAGTAGACATTGACTATTTAATTTTACTTAACATTATTTTATTTATCTGCTATATTGACGAGACCTTTTTGACGGATATTGGTTTACGTATGGCATTTTTGTGCACTTAAGCTTAACTGAGACTTGAGAGTTTGTAGACGTTTGAAAGGTTGTTGCGTCGACCTTGATTTATTGCAATATTGAGGTGTTCAAAATAAACATGATTTCTCATCTTACAAATCAATTGCTTCTTATTTTCACTGGCATGTCTCTCAGGTGTTGAGGACTAGTGCATCTTTGAGCCTACATTTAGTATGAGTAAAATACTTAAGTACTGTTAGAATCAGATACTTAAAAGACTTCTACTCAAGTCGTACTGGAATTGGTTACTTCTAACTTGTAATGGAGTCATTTTCGATGTAAGGTATCTGTACTTTTACTCAAGTACGGTTTTCTACACCGGGTACTCTCTATACCTCTGATACAATCTCATGTACTCACCACAGCTGTGAGATCAGCCACGCCAAACGCAGCTTTCTGCCTTCGTGCTGTGATGTAGCTGCAGTTCTCCTGTATCTTCTCCAACAGCTGCCGCATCTGCTTGCAGTAATTGGCCACTTTGCATTCCTTCAAGAATGCTTTCAGCTGAGGAGACCAACAAGAGAGAGAGACGGAGGGAGAAAGAGCAAACAAATGAAATATCATAAAAACCACGTGAATATGGAGCCACATGCAGAAAGAATTTCTAACTATAATTAAAAAAAGAGAAACATTAATACAGCTCTAATAACTCTCTGTATGGATTCATATGTCCAATTTTTAACTTAAATCTGTTATTCAAATTCTGCCAATGAAAAGTACGGAAGAACCGGGACTGGATATTATAAATAAACTCAACTGGGCCAAAAGAATAAATACTCAAAACCGGATTTTTAAACAGCTCGGTTTTGGCCAGAGCAGAGGATGTGGCCAGAGTGTGTGTGAGAGAGGGCTGAAAGAAGTAATGGTGAAAGAAGTGTGTTTGCGTGCCATGTTAGTGTTAACACTGCGGTGTATGTGTATGCTGTGTTGCTGGTGTATCAGGATGTGTATGTTGGGGTGTGAGAACTAAAGAAGCTGGACTACAGCCTGTGGGTTTGTATGTGAGATCTGGACTAATTGGGCATCCCCTCTCAATGAGAATGTGGGCCCAGTATTTGCTACAACCATATTTCAGAGAATATGAAAGCAAAAAATGGAAATGAGAACCAACCATTAAATACAACTGGTGTACATGCTCCATAACTTTCACTTATTATGACTTGAAGAAAAGTGAATGAGTAAAAGCATTTGTTCAGTGAGGAACAGTACCTGAACGATGGTGGGCAGAGCCAGCTCAGGAAAGCCAATGGCGCAGGCCTGAGTGTGGAAGTACTCCAAAATGAGGTCATACAACTGCTCCACTAGACCATCCTGGAAGAGTGAAAACACATAGACATTCAAAACTCAACACACAGGACGCATTCTCAGGCAAGAAACTAGATAGAGCTACCTTTAATGTCTACACCATAAAACATAAAACCAGACATCGTCGCTTTCGGGTGGAATTAGGTTGAATTAGTTACATGTTTGTGACGGTAGGGAACTGGGGGGTTTCAAAATGCATTTTTGAGTCTTTGGTACACTTCAGTTTTAAGAAGAAAATACTCAGCAGTGGTGCTGACTGATGAATTTGTAAACGGTTTGTCTTAAAGCATATTAAAAACACCACATAGACATATAAACAACATTAAAATTGACTTTCACCACAGGAGGTCTTTGATTATCTTGGTTGAGGGTTGATTATGATTTCACTTTTTTAACTTTAGTTAGTGTTATGTTGCTGTTAGAGTATAAACAATGTCTGCAAAGTTACAACGCTCAAAGTTCAATGCAAGAGATATTTTCTTTTAAAGAATTCTCTGGACTATAACAAACGGCTGGTAGGGACTACAATGAGCTTCTTCCTGGGTTAGTGACATCACTAACCATAAAATTTACATAAACCCCGCCCCAGAGAACATGCAACAAAGGGGTTGAGGCCATGTTGTTGTTGAGTATGTGAAGGCCAGGAGCAGCAGCTCATTTGCATTTAAAGTTTTTGCTCACATCCAAATAGGGGCAAATTTGACAAGCTATAATAAATGATCTGTGGGATATTTTGAGCTGAAACTTCACAGACACATTCTGGGGACACCAGAGACTTATAGTACATCTTGTAAAAGGGGCATTATAGGTCCCCCTTAAAAACACAGAGTTTTTTCCATTTCCTGAAAAGTAGCATTTTTGGAGATACAAGGTTACTGCCCGACAGCGACGTAACTCAGGGTTGCAATTAACATCCCGACTTTAGCTAACTTGCTTAGCAAGACTGTCTGTTAAGTATTAATTTCTTTAAAAAAAAAAAAAAAATCTTACTGTCTCCCAATTTCTAAATGTAGTGTAAATGTAACTATTTTAATGGATAACTTAAAAGTCAAAATGACAAAAAAAGACCAAAAATAAATTAAAAATGAAAACAAAGTCATAGTTGCAGTAGCCTAGTGTCCCTGAGGTGGTTACATACATGGGGAAAAAAAAAAGTTTTCCCTACACAGAAATGGCTGCCATGCCGCCCCACAAAGTATTCACACCTCTACTCAACACCTGGCATAAAAGCATTCACACTAATCCTGACCCGGTTTAGGGCAGGGATCGGACCTAAATCCTTTGCCCTACCTAAAATTCACAGCCGCAGCCTTCACAAACACATTCCTCCGCAATGGAACGGGAAAACCCTTCTCGTAACTGCCTTTACTAGTTGGGAAATATTTAAGATTTAGTAAGTCAGACAGAGATCCCAGACAGCAAGGGTGGAGCGGCGTCTCGGGGGGCCTGTGGCTGCGGTGTCTTGGCCTGGGTGTATGTACTGGAAAGCTTCCCCGTGCCAACCAGGAGAGCAGGATAATCCCTGCAGCTTGTGTGGCAATCCTCTTGGCAGCGACACGACGCGCGGCGCTTTAGCCTGTGTAGCAGCGTGTTCGGGCTTTCATCTCCTAACCTCAATCCAGTTACAGCCAGTCAGCATGAACACATGACAGGCTCCTGGCCCAAGAGGAGGGGCCATCTTTATCTGATGCATTTAAGTGATTGTTTTTAGTTTCATTTTAATGTCTCTTTGCTCATTATTTTGGATTTATGGTACCATTAGGGTTTGAGACTGATTATTTTTTTTAAGAAATTAATGTTTTAATTTAGCAAGAATGCAGTAAACTAATCAAAATAACAGTAAAGACATTTATAATGTTCAAAAAGTTTTCTATTTCAAATAAATGCTGTTCTTTTTAACTTCTATTCATCAAAGAATCCTGAAAAAATCAATCACTGTTTCCACAAAAATATTAAGTGTTTAAGAAGTGGGTACTTCACTACTGGCAAAATGAACTTTCAATAAAATTTGGCTGATTTATACAGTAGAAAGGCAAATTTATTATTGTTTTTTTTTTATATATATATATATATATATATATATATATATGTACTACCTGACTAGATGAAACAAAGAAAAGAGGCTGTTGTCTTCCCTTTTGCCAAATAGGTAGGAAAAATTTCAACACCCATAATGCACTGGGCATGTTCCCATCCAAGGCCACTCCCACCAGTCTGCTATGGTTACGCTTGACCAAAGTCAAATAGTAGGAAATGCTTTAGTAGGAAATGCTTCTTAGCAAACTTTTAGTCATAATGGTGCCAACTTGTAGTGTTCCCAGGTGCAAGAATTCAAAGAAAAGCCCAAAAGTTTTCACGAAAGCCCAGGAGCTGTCAAAAGTCCACCGGATGACTGCGTTTGAGACTTTTACTGACAAATAAATGTGAATTCTCTTTCCAGGTAACACAGAGAATGAGTAAACATTGTTCATTTACATATACTACTGACATTATAACAATACAAAGCGGGTTGAAAATCGGTGAAGTTATATTTTAAGCGTTATATTAAGTGTTATTAATGGTTTTCAACATTGATAATAATAAATGTTTATTGAGCACCAAATCAGCATACTGGAATGATTTATGAAGGATCATGTGATACTGAAGACTGAAGTAATGGCTGCTGAAAATTTAGTTTGCCATAACAGTACTAAATAACTGTGATTAAAATAATATGTATAAAAACAGAAAACAATTATTTTAAAATGTTATATTGTAATACATAATAAATAATGTAATTATTTTACTGGATTTTGATCAAATAAATGCAGCATTTGTGAGCATAGCAGGCTTCTTTCAAAAACATTAAAAAAAGGTAGTGTACCGTATTAAAAATGAGATCAACAATATATTTCCAAAACAATTTATTGGGCACTAAAAAAACCCAAGGAATCTGCATTTATTTTTAAGTTATACAGTGAACGTGTTCACTATGAATTAGGGCTGTTAATCAATTCAAATATTTAAGCTCGTTTAAATTTCGCTTTTTAAATTATTGATTAGCTGATTCATTAATTAACGAATCGTACACTACTACTTCTCATAAACTCACATGAAAGCACCAAGAAATGCAAGGATGAATGTCAAGATTTTCAGTGAAAATGACAAATCTTCAGTCTGTATCTCACATCGCTATCATAAGGCTTCAGAATACTGAAGGAATGGTCCACACATTTTAAGAAAATATACATTTTTGGACAAACTATCCCTGTAAAGAACTAGTCAAATTAAACATTTAGTATAGATAGTTATAAACTGATAGAACATGTATAATGTATGAAGTCTGAAACTCAAAGATGTACAGGATGTGTCACCTTATAAGCCTTCTCTTGGAGATTGGTCTTGCTGAGTTTGAGGATCACTGCAAAATTGATGGGCTTTACACTCATGCGGCCTGGTTTCTTATTGAAGTCTTCCTGCTGGAGGATCTGAGGGGCAGAGTGAACAAACAGATACATCAGAACACTGCATCACAGACATACGTGCACAGAAACACACAAAGAAGACTACAGCAGTAACCCAAACACAAACTAGAGAAAGACTCAAGGGCTTACAGTAACTTAAAGTATACAATCTAACTCAGGTGTACAGACGAGTGTTGGAGAAGCTACTTTGAAACAAACTGCAGCTTCCCGAACAAGTTACTCAAAGTAGTTAAACTTTGCCAACTACACTGAAGCTAACTACCACCTGATACATACAGATGACCTGCTTCTTCATTAACTGATCTATAGGAGTAGGTCAGAAGTAAAAGAAGTATTATGAGGAAATTATACAAATGACTACAAAAAAAATATTGCTAAAAGAAGAACCTGAAATACCTAGAGGAAAAATAAGTAGTGCGAGAAAAGGAAAAAAAAACTCTGTATAACTGAAGCGATTTCAGGCCTTATTTTTTTGGCAGTATTTATATGACACTACTAAAACATTAGAAAATGGTGGCTAACAAAGACATCTCTAGCGTTAATTTTGATCACGGCTTGTCTTGAAAAAATGAAGACAATTTGACGTTTGTCATAGGAGAAGTCACACTGCAGGACTGTGCGCCAAATCTTCTGACACCGCCAGAATTTCGTTGGAGGAAAAATTTGATCGCAACGGTCATTAATCGGCTGTCGGTGAACATGTCAAACTAGCAGTCAAAGACTACAGATTTTAGCCTAGGATTACAGGAATCTTTTAGGATTCTCAAAATTTGTCTCAGACGACCAAATCGTGGCCAAAATCACACATTGTGCACCCGGCTTTAGATAAGTTTACACTAAATACTGAATTTCCACTGAATAAAACTAAGTACATGGTGCGAGAACTGCAAGGACTCAAAATAATCATGAATAATTTTTAAATTTACACCACCATTCAAAGGTTTGCACTATTTTTTTTTTTTTTTTTTTTGAAAGAAATGAATACTTTATTTAGCAAGGACGCATTAAATTGATAAGAAGTCACTTTTATAATATTACAAAAGATTTTTAAAAAGATATCCTAAAATTTCACAGTTTTCACAAACACATTAAGCAGCACAACTGTTTTCAACATTGATAATAATAAGAAATGTTTCTTGAGCAGCAAATCATCATATTAGAATGATTTCTGAAGGATCACGTGACACTGAATACTGGAGTAATGATGATGAAAACTCAGCTTTGACATCACAAGAGTAAATAACTTTTTAAAAATAATAAAATAGAAAATTTCACAATATTACCTGTATTTTTGATCAAATAAATACAGCCTTGTTGAGCATCTGAGACTTATTTTAAAAACATTTACATTTGAACAATAGTGTACATGAACAGTCTGCATGAACGGATTCATTAAAATGTATCCGATTTACCAATTTTATTGTATTAATACTACTTTAACTTGCCCATAAAGCTGGAAGTGCAAAACAATGTTACCAAAATCTGCCATGTAGTAAAAGTAACTTGTTGCCTTTTAATTATTGTAAAATTATTTCCAATATTCAAACAAAAAGAAAAAAGAAAAAAAGTGAATGAACTAGAATGAATACTTTTTACCATACTTATTCCACAACCAATGACTGAAACCTGCTGTCACGCCTGCAAACAGTCAGGCCGCATACTTTGGTACATGGTTGTGACCTCTCACATGACTCTGTGCTTCTGCATTTGAGAGCAGTTGAAAGTGCTTGACGAGGTCATCTAGAATCAGCGAGGTGTGTGTATGCGCTCATGGACGGCTGGTCTGTACAAACAACGGATGTGGTGTCGCCTGCGGGACACAGGAGGAAGCGGTGGCGCATGGTCCCAACCTGATACGCTCAGGGGCTACTGCAACAGGAAGCTCAAAATCATAGAGCTCAGATAAAATGAGAGAGAGAGAGAGAGCGGGAAAAGAGAAAAATAAAGAGAGATGCCCTACTCTACATCGCTGCACGCCTACTTTTAACATGAGTGCGAAAACAGGAAGTGGACTGCATCACAAATAAACACAGGGAGCAAGAAGGGGGTCGGTGGGAGTCGCCACACTGACAGAGGATGTGGTCTGCGCAACACATTTGAGAGCTGAGTGAGAACCACAGACCTCCCTCATACACACACACACATATACGGACACACACACGTACGTTCTTCCCCCCCAGGCTTTATCGCAGTATGGTCAGGACTGGTGGGAGATCGCAGCCAAGCAGTGACCACCCCCCATCCCCCATCCCTCCCTTCCGTTGGTCTCGGCTGCTGTCGCCTCCACGCTTCTATTCTCACAACAGCTGTCACCGCAGGGGCCCACGCCAGCCACACACAAACACACACGTTTTGTCACTCGCCTCACACTGTGGAAAATGTTGACAGTTTGTGACCTCTACTTCTCCCAAAAACGAAGATGCGCAGCGTTCGCACACATTAGGACGCGCGTTCATGCAGACCGCACACTCTGATCTCTCTTGTCTTGTCGTCTTTAATTCAAAGGTTGTCGACCGTTTAGGTAGGCTGTCTTGTCTTGTCTTTTTGGTTTTCGATTTTCCAATAGTGACTAGTCGGTGGGTTTTCTTAATAATTAGTCTCCAGCCAGATGCGATATTAGGGAGAGTCCATATTGTAAAGGTTTTATAACCAGAAAATATAGAAAATGTAAATTCCATTTCCTGTTAACAACCCACCATAGTTCTGTAATCTGACAGATTTAGAAGTTTTAGGCTGGACTTGGTTTGATCCATCAGGAATTGTGAAACAAGGCCAAATGTGAGTTTGTTTATAAATAGCTACAGTAGTGTTCAAAAGTTTGGGGTTGGTAAGATTTTTATGCTCACCAAGGCTGCAATTATTTGATTAAAAATACAGTAAAAACAATATTATTGTGAAACAATACAATTTAAAATAATATTTTAATATATTTTAATATGTAATTTATTCCTATGATGGCAAAGCTGAATTTACAGCACCATTACTCCAGTTTTCAGTGTCACATGATCCTTCAGAAATCAATCTAATATGCTGATTTGCTGCTCAAGAAACATTTGAAGAGTTCAGATGCAAAAACCTCTAAGCCCATATGACATCTTTTCTTTTAAATGAGCATTTTTTTTTTACCATGCTTCTATGTTTAGGTTCAGTAATTTCACTTTAATGGCAATGAAAAGGTTATTAGTCAGTTATTGAAATGCCTTATTTTCAGTCTTTTGCTGCAAAACCAGCTAAGTCCATGTGTGCTTTTTTCTACCTCTTTGGACAACAAGACCAGTGTTGGGTGTAACACGTTACTGTAATTAAATTACTTATCCACTGAAAAAGTAAAGTAAGGGATTACTGTTCATTTTTAGGTCATTTAATTACAGTTACTTATAATGTACTTGCGTTACATACTGTAAATTAGTTCAACAGTTCTGTATAAATCAATATTGAATTTAAAATCTAAATTTGTCGAATAAAGTTAAAAGTGAACGCTGCCTCTTTAAAATCGTTAGCTGTAGTGAGTTGCGCGTGAGTTCGCAGCTTTGCACCAGTTGGCTGTGTAGTCGCTGTCTGAAGATGTTGGCAGAAGCGAGTGGCTGTTTTGCAGAATGGAAATATTCCTGTTACTTCACTTTTGACACAGGTAAGCAAGAACATTACGGTAAAATGTAAGCTATGTCCTAAAGAGAAAAAACTGTGCGCGCTCTCTGAGAGACGGTCTTCAGTCAGTGCACTCTCAACCAAAGCGCACACACGTAGCCGCCTCTCGCGAGTGTCACATTTTCGCGGTTTATTACACATAAACGTTCAAATATACACACAGTTACGTCAAAATGCCCGTCTTATCGTATATTTGCGTTGGTTATGTGAATGTGAACAGCATGTGTAACAGCATATTGTCTTTAAAACATGCTACCATCTACTATTGGCTGTCTGTATTATAAATGATAATCAAACAACAAAAGAAAAGCTTTAATAAGGATTAATATATGTTTAGTTATTTTATATTTGATTATTCAATTTCTGTGGTATTTTTACTATTAGACCTACCTGAAAAAAATATATAGCATTGTTTTATTTGTATCTTTAAATATTTTTTACCGTGGTATCGACTTTGGTATCGAGTATTGTGCACTTCTAGTGGTATTGGTACCGACTACTAGATTTTTGGTATCGTGACATCCCTATTTGTTACTAAAAATTAAGTATTATAGTATGTTTTAATAAAGCTAAAATGTTTTAAAAAGCTATAAAAGACTAAACTATTCCATGTTTGATTCATATTTAAATTATTAGAAGAATTTCCTTTCTATTGTCTATCCGGTCAAGTTTTATAGGTATTTTACTAAGTAATAAGTAATGAGTTGAGTTACTTATTGAATAATTAAATTACTTTTCAGACAGAATAATTAGAAAAGTATTTTAAATACAACATTGATGATGTAATTAGTAATTAATTACTTTTTTGAAATAACTTACCCAACACTGAACAAGACATAGTAAAACGTCAGTTTCTGTTAGTTTTACAGCAGCAAAAAGAACACTGTTGTGTTTACGTGCTACTCACAAAATCCTGTCATTGCCACTAATGACAAAACACGATAAAAACTTTTGGGGAAAAAAAAAATTTTTGAAAAAACAAGGAAAGCCGGCATATGATTTGATTTGCGTCTTCCGGTTCTGTGGACTTAGAGGCTTTTGGTGACAAAGGGAAGTGGTGTTTAGTGGTTTCTGCCAACGAACCGGTATTTCTGAATGAGCTGACGCTGGGATTTAGCGGATTTGAAGCATTCGTATACTATGTGCGGAGAGAATTCTTTGATGAATATAAAGTCCAAAAGAACAGAACTTATTTGAAATAGAAACCTTTTGTAAGATTATAAATGTCTACTCTTTACTGTGACTTTTGGTCAATTTAATGAGTCCATGCTGATTAAAAGTATTAATTCCTTTAAAAAAAATTAACTGACACAACTTATAAATGTTAGTGTATTTGGTTAATGTTCTACAATAGGCAGAACTGCCAAAGTGAACCTCAGTAATTGGCAGATTCTTCATATGAAGAATACTTGTTATGCTTCAGATGTGATGAAAGGTCAGAGTATACTGAAGTTTTATAGTTAACTGTAAAAGCTGAAAAAAAAGCGGGACAACTGTGATGACAATCGCCAAGGGTACAGTTCTCATGTCCAAACCACGTCCACCCACATGGGAACCTGTTTATTCAAGGCAGCCAGGGAGATGCTAGGAAGACATCAGAATAGTGAATGTGATGATGGTATGATATGTCAGTCTCACCTCCAGCAGATAGGGCAAGACAGGCACAAATGTCTTGGTGTTGCCAGACAACAGGATCATCGCTCTGATGCAATGCAGTCGCAGAGGGTAATACCGGGAGATGGGCACAAGCCTACAAATACACACACAAACACATCATGGAGCCATTATTGACCTGAATTTCTGTAAGTAAACAAATAATGTGGATTTTTAGCATATATTTTGAATATACGATTTTATCTTTTGTTAGATCTTCACATTTCAGAGCAAAAACGTAATGTAGTATTCAAAGCTAAAGTTCTGAGCTCAAGTTGACATACTGAAAACTGTAAACTTAAATATGGTAAATGTCGCCACCTGCTGGTAAAAACAGTCAAGTTCGACTGTTCTTCAAGTTCACCTAAAAACGTCATTTAAAGGAGGATTAGTTCAACCAAAAATTAATATGGTCATCTTTGATTCACCTTCATATCATTACAAACATTAATGAATTTCTTCCTGACATTGTCAAGCTCCACAAATGACAAAAACGCACCATAAAATCGATTCATTTACTAAAGTAATACAAAATCTTTGTGCAAGGAACAGATCAAAACTTAAGTTTCTACTAAGTGAAAATATTTATATTCAATACTCAGGGGAACTTGGACTACTTTGTCTTGTTTTTGTGTGTTATATTTGGAGCTTGGCAGAATACGTCCATATTAAATCTTTCATTTGTGGGTGAAAGAGAGAGCGTTTTATGAAAAAAAAAAAAAAAAAAAGGTAAAAAACTAACCAAACAAACAAAAAAAAAAAAACATCATACTTGATGCAGCCGGAGATGACTTGGCACAGTGGGTAGATCAATGGCTCCAAAACCTCACTGGGGTAGATGGTGCTTAACACACGACACCACAGATACAGACAGTGCACATACTGCCAGTTATACACAGATTGAAAAGTCTCCTGAAGATGCACAAAACAGAAAAATACAGACCAATATAAAGCTGACATCAGCAAATCAAGAATTTAACTGTGAAAAGTGGGTAAACAAGAGTTTGCTAGAACAATGCCTAACAAAGTTAAACAGCTATTTAAAAGTGTCAGCAGAAAAGGAAAATAAAAATCTTTGGGATAACAAGCACAGATGAATCATTCACTATAAAATCAAGATTAAGAAAGTAAATATAGTTTTAATGTTAACTTCAAATCGTCATTTTTTCCAACAAAGAAGAAATGTGGTCAAGACTTCAAACTACCTTCTTCTTCAAATTTATGGCATTCCTGAGGTGGATGGCTAGCTGACGGATGTAAATAAAGGCATGCTGGTAGGACACCTGTGTGTCCAGTGAGTACATCTCAGAGAGAGTCCGTTGCATGAAATTAATCATTGGAAGAGTGGTGGGTGACGTGAACTTGCAGTTCTGTACGTAGGCGATGTACAATTGCTGAAAACAGAAATCTCACCATTACTAATGAACCATGTCATCTTCACAAGTATTTCATCATTACTAATCATGTACAAATGTATTAGTTGATACGTTTTTCCCCCCTAATACACAATACTGTTTAAAGTTTGGGGATTTTAAAGAAACTGTTTAATATTTTATTCAACAAGGACACATTCAATTGATCAAAAGTGACATTTATGATGTTGCAAAAGATTTCTATTTCGAATTTATATAATTCTTAATACATAAATCTATATAGAAGTAATGAATTGAATATTGCACTGTTTAAATAGTGTGTTTAAACGTGAATACGTCTATGAACAATTGTATAGCTGTGTACAAAGAGAATCACAAATCTGAACCTGGTGTAAGACACTTCTTTCAAAAAAAAAAAAAAAAAGGGTCACACTTCAGATTGGGGTCCAATTCTCACTATTAAAGGATTTGTTCACTTTAAACTTAAAATTACTGCATGATTTACTCACCCTCAAGCCATCCTAGGCGTGTATGACTTTCTTCATTCAGAAGAATACAATCGGAGTTATATAATCACCCTGATGCTCCAAAGCTTTATAATGGCAGTTTGAAGCTCGAAATACGGAAGTATAAGTTGAATACGGAAGACAGTCTGATGGAAGCTAGTTATTTTACTTTATAAATATGGATCTTTTTTTTACACAAACGCATCGCTTCACTTCAGAAGGCCTTTATTAACCCCCCAGAGCCATGTGGAGTATGTTTATGATGGATGGATGCACTTTTTTGAGCGTCAAACAGATGGTTTCCGTGCACTGCCATTATAAACCTTAATATAACTCCGATTGTATTCGTCTTAAAAAAGAAAGTCATATACACCTAGGATGACTTGAGGGTGAGTAAATCATGGGGTAATTTTCATTTTAAAGTGAACTAATCCTTTAACTATGACTTTTGCCTCAATAAACTCCTAAATACTGCTTATAAATAGTTAGTAAGGTAGTTGTTAAGTTTAGGTATTGGGTAGGAATACCTAAATCAAACCAAAATTTATTCAGACATCTTGAACATTTCATTCATTATTACAGTTTATTCACTATAGTTTAAAAAACTGTGTCAGAAAAAAAAATAATCTTAATTATGTCAGATAACTTGTCTGAATAATTTTTGGTCCCAAATTTTTATCAATTTTGGTAATCAATTCTGGTAGTCCACTGTATGAAGAATTTTTGGGTATAATATGTCACAGTTTACTTTATTTTGCTATCCTCACTCAATTATATCTAGTGTCTAAATAATTTTTGGTTTGACTATATATATATATATATATATATATATATATATATATATATATATATATATATATATACACACGTGTGTGTGTGTGTGTGTTTTATATATATACAGCTGAGGCTCTATAGAGGTCAACCAATTAATCAGTTTGTCATTTAAGACATCAGTCAATAGTTCTACTGTCATAATGTAGATTACTATATTCATCTCAATTTTCATTTTATGAGCATTATTTTTGTTAACTCATATTCTCTAGCTGCTTTTATTTGTTTTTTGAGAAAAAAATATGACAGCACCACTGCAATGCACAATATGGTCATGGACATTTAATGCAAAAGAAAATCTCATAACATGCAATCAATGTGCAATAATCTTACAATGTGCTGTAAAACTTACCTTGAGAACAGTGTTTAGGTGGATTTCCTGTTTGTGCCGGCAGATTTTGTTTAGAGCTAGAAAGGCCAGGACCCTCACAGTCTCCTCTCCTGTGCTCCAATGTTTGATCAGGCTCTAGGGTCACAAATGAAAACACCACATATGCTGAGTTTTTTTGTTTAATTAAAAACTATTTATCTCAGTGCACTGAGCACCATTTTGGTCTTTAAGTTAGTGTCATCGATTTGCAGCGCTTACTTTGAGAAAGAGCCTGCACTGTTTTGGCAGACACAGGTAGTACGGCACCATCTGGATGGCATGACGGAGAACTGCAGATATGACCGTGGCCTGGGTTAAACTGGAGAGTAGCTGAGGAGGAAAAAATGACCACACATCATTTCATGTTAGCACTGAGATTGAAAATTTTTATGAAGATTTTGTGGGGGAAAACGGAAAAGTAAATCTACCTTAACAAGACCAGCAACATACATCTTAATATCAATCTGATTTTTCTGCCACCTAGGACTTGAGGATGGGAGTATTAGTCTGAAAAAACAGATGAAAACAATGTTTTATAAAGACATCTGACAGATTCAAATGTCCATCAATACAGCAGGAGGAACAGGTCTGTTACTTCTTCTGGTCTTTATCTGGAGCTTTGAGCTTCAGCATTTTGTTCAGAGCTGCATGCATGTCCTTTATGCAGAACAGAACGAGGGAATTAAACACTGTAAATGAGAAACAGAGGCTGTCAGTGAGCACATTAAACATGTTGGTTCTGTAAGCGAGTACCCTAAATAAGACGGTTAGTTACCCGAGCTGTCTGAGATAGTATATCGACACAGCTCATCAGATTCGCCCTTCGTTGTAGCCACAGCAGCCTTGAAGGCTTGTGTGATGTCCCTAATCAAATTTGCCGTGGGCTCTTTCTGAAAACAAAAACATAAAAAGAGCAATGAATCAAACCAGCTCCTAGATGAACAACAACATTACACTTTGATTTGAAGCAAAAAAGCATACACACAAACACTAAAACTTTTGAATGGAACTGATAGTGTCTCTGCTCTTGCCCTAACTTTCATTTCTGATTGGTGATTCTTCACCATAAATAACAATTGCTCCCCCTTGTGTCAGTTCCAAAATATACAGCTAGCCATGATAATGGAACATGTACATTTTAGTTTTTTTTATGTAATTATATACAGGAACTTTCATTTGCTATAAACAAAAATATTTTCCATATATCGACTTTAAGCACTGAAATAAAAGAGAAAAAACCCCACACTGTCTTTTGACAATGAATGAGAGCTCATTCTGATTCATCTAGATGCTCCTAAAAGAAAACATAGTGAATAAAGGATAAGATAAAAATGTTACCCTGAGTCCAGTTCTCCAGTTCTCAATCATTGCTTCTGTGACCCTGGTAGTTTGTTTAGATGATTTTAACTGTTTTGCATCCTTTTCTGATTCCTCCTCATCATCATCAGCTTCCTAGTGTCACATAAAAATTGTGGTTCAAATCCCAAGGAAAACACACACAGTCTTTCTATTTATACACACAATTCACAGCAAAATGTAAAAAAAAAAAAAAAATTAATTTACAACATAAAAAGTAATTAATAACTTGTTTAGGAAGAACTAAATGGCTGACCTCCAGTTGAGAAGGGAGTTTGTGGTACATCCTTTCCTCTTCATCCCCATCCTCATTCTCGTCTTCAAGGTCAGAGTCAGAATCATCAAAATTCAGGAGCTTCTGGTCATTTTGTTCTAAGAATTTATAGAATTCTGGGTCTTTGCTCTTGAGCGCTGATAGCTGGCCCTTGTGCTCAGATGCCTTGCCCTTCTTTTTGACAGACCTGTGACATAGTTGATCAGAGTTAGACCACTGAAACAACATGTTATCTAACTACACTACCAGTCAAAAGTTTGGAAACATTACTATTTTTAATGTTTTTGAACGAAGTCTCTTATGCTCATTAAGGCTGCATTTATTTCATAATAAAGAAAGAAAAAACAATAATTTTGTGAAATATTATTACAATTTAAAATGATGGTTTTCTATTTTAATATATTTTAAAATATAATTTATTTCTGTGATGCAAAGCTGAATTTTCAGCATCATTACTCCAGTCTTCAGTGTCACATGATCCTTCAGAAATCATTCTAATATGATGATTTGATACTCAGTTATTATCAATGTTGAAAACAGTTGTGTTGCTTAATATTTTTTTTGGAACCTGTGATACTTTTTTCAGGATTCATTGATGAATAAAAGGTTAAAAAGAACAGCATTTATTCAAAATATAAATCTTTTCTAACAATATAAATCTTTACTATCACTTTTTTATCAATTTAACACATCCGTGCTGAATAAAAGTATTAATTTCTTTCAAAAAAAAAAAGAAAGAAAAAAATTACTGGCTCCAAACTTTTGAACGGTAGTGTATATTGTTACAAAAGATTTCTATTTTAAATAAATGCTGATATTTTTTTAACTTTTTATTCATCAAAGAATCCTGAAAAAGTATCACAGGTTATAAAATAATATTAAGCAGCACAACTGTTTCCAACATTGATAATAAATCAGCATATTACAATGATTTCTGAAGGATCATGTGACACTGAAGACTGGCGTAATGATGCTGACAATTCAGCTTTGCATCACAGAAATAAATTAGATTTTAAAGTATATTAAAATAGAAAACCATAATTTTAAATTGTAATAATATTTCACAATATTATTGTTTTTTCTGTATTTATTATTAAATAAATGCAGCCTTAATAAGCATAAGAGACTTCATTCAAAAACATTAAAAATAGTAATGTTTCCAAACTTTTGACTGGTAGTGTAGGTTCCTCCCGTTCTGATGGGAGTATATGCTCTTCAAACATCTGAGGCATGTAACAGAGAATGGAAATAAAAACTGAGACACTGGAATTATAAGGCCACACTTACGCCTTCTGAGGTGCAGGTTTCTTATTTTTTCCTTTCTGTTGTGCTGATTCCTCATTCTCACAATCATCTTCCTCATCAGAATCAAACCCAGATAACATGAACTCATCCACACTGAGATCCTCCAACTTCCTGCACAAATTTAGATGAAACATCATTAAAGCATTCAGTACGTTTTTGTTTACAGTATGCTTAGCTAGCTGTATAGAATAATAGCCTAATAAATAAATAAATACAATTGAATTTAAATAAAAATGTGATTAAAATACCAAATAATAAATTAGATTTAAATGAATTTTATGTAATTCATTTAAATGTGATGTAAATAAATAAATAACACATCTAACATCACAGTACTAGAATACTAATTTTTCACAGTATTAATGTGGGCTTTATACATGAAAATATATAGTTGAATTTTAAATTTTAGGTTATGGGTTCCTCACACGAGTATTATGATATTTACGTCCATGAAATCTAAAAGATTGTAAACCCCTACTCTACAAGACTGACATGTCCCGAGAATTAAACTTGACTTTAATATTCAAAAAAGAGCAGTTAATTTCGTAATGCAGTTTTATTAACAATGAAGCATTAGACTACTAACGCTACTATTGCTTAAGTTAAAGCGTCAAGAAAAGTGCATTCAGAAAGTTATTGAATACTGAAGTTACACTGTATTTTTTTTTTTTTTTTTTTTTTTTTATTATTTGTAACAGTAATTCTTATGAAAAAGTTTAGTTTCACAAGATTAACAACGTCCAACCAACTCTTTAGCAAGCACATGTAGCCTTAACACACTAACACATTTTGGAGCTGATTATGGAAGGGAAAGTGTAAAAATCAGTTCAGACTTAACTATTATATAATTACTATCAGGACGACCATGTTCTCTCCATTATTTCTTAATCATATTGCTGATATACTGAGAGACCTGATGCGTTTTAGTGCATCATCTGTGGCTAAAACTAGCTAGCTGTCGTCAAATATCATCAGATAAGTGTCTTATGAAGTGAACTGAGCTCTGACAACTCCATCTACAGTTTAGTTAACTGTACTCGAACTCAAGTAATAATATGCGATTATATATACGAAGTTAAACAGCTAATAATGGGACATACCTCTTGTTTTTCCCTGCCATGCTGGATAAGAAACGTGCACACAGGGACGCAATACCCACAATGCACCGCTTGCGAGAGCTCAGCTGAGTTGATCTTTTGTTTAACGTTGCGTTAAACGCAAAACAATACCGAAAACTCACTTTTTTTTTTTAACTAAATGACAGGACACTAGTCTACGTTTTTGCTTGCTTATGTTTTTGGTCGTATTATTATAAACAGATTATTTGCCTCTTCATAATAGGTGATAGAATTAGGGTGGGATTTATTTTAGCCCAAATGCAGAATGTTTCCAGCCACGACTTTAACAGTCGCAAATACATAAAATAACCAAATATATGCAATCCACCGAGGTCTCCAACCACAGAGGCCGGTAGGCAAAGCACAATTACACACCCCCATAATCATTTAGGACCGTGTTAAAGGATTAGTCCACTTTCAAATTAAAATTTCCTGATAATTTACTCACCCCCATATCATCCAAGATGTTCATGTCTTTCTTTCTTCAGTCGAAAAGAAATTAAGGTTTTTGATGAAAACATTCCAGGATTTTTCTCCTTATAGTGGACTTCAATGGACTCCAAACGGTTGAAGGTCAAAATTACAGTTTCAGTGCAGCTTCAAAGAGCTCTATGCGATCCCAGACAGGTCTTATCTAACGAAACAATCTTATCTAAAAATTTTTTTAAATTATATACGTTTTAACCATAAACGCTTGTCTTGAACTAGCTCTCTTCTTCTTCTCTATTAGAATTCCGGCAGTATAGACACTGCTAAGTGTATTACTGCCCTCCACAGGTCTAAGTTTGAACTAATTGTTATATACTTGCACAAGCATATTGTATTTGAGAATTTAGTTCAAACTTTGACCTGTGGAGGGCAGTAATACACTTAGCAGTGTCTACACTGCCAGAATTCTAATAGAGAAGAAGAAGAAGAGAGTTAGTTCAAGACGAGCGTTTATGGTTAAAACTTATATAATTAAAAAATGTTTTTTAGAAAATGACCGATCGTTTCGCTAGATAAGATCTGTATTCCTCATCTGGGATCGCGTAGAGCTCTTTGAAGCTGCACTGAAACTGTAATTTTCACCTTCAACCGTTTGGAGTCCATTGAAGTCCACTATAAGGAGAAAAATCCTGGAATGTTTTCATCAAAAACCTTAATTTCTTTTCGACTGAAGAAAGAAAGACATAGACATCTTGGATGACATGGGGGTGAGTAAATTATCAGGGAATTTTAGTTTGAAAGTGAACTAATCCTTTAAAACAAAGCCCAGTCACATTTGTGGTGGGCGTGGCATGTTCAACAGAATATTATTTTTTGTTAGTAGTGCAGACCAGAGCTGAGAGACAGACGTCTGTTTTGATGCGACATGTGATGTAGCATGTCAACTCACCACGTACGGCTAAATAAATCAACACATGCATCAAAATTAATCATAATACACGGACAAAACTGGAGAGAGCGCTACACAGAAAGAAACGAGTCTTGTCAATCAGACACAGACGACGGCAGGTGAGCTTAGATTCTGATCTCATCCAGACCGAATTGCAACTTATCTGACAATGACAGCAACGTTTATTTATTGATGACTTTATTTTTTAGTTAATACAAAAACACACGATGTGCAAACGCATGTTCACCGTCTCAGAGCTGCAGTGTTATGAAATAGCATATCGCATTGATGTGCTCTTTGTTCAGGCAGACACGTTTGCCAATTGATTCAAGTAAAAGCTTGTGCATTGAACATTGATCATTTCTTTGTGTCTGATGCTGTCGCTTAAAGCGTTTGAAATGTGTTATGAGGGCTGAATGGTGTTTTTCGTCTGTCAGCTGTCAGTGCTACTGCCTGCACTGTAAAATCCCCTCTGAACAAAGGCAATATGAGATCAGCTACCAAGCGAGTCTAGTTGTACCGTTTAATAAGGCAACACATTATTCTGTTGTATGAGTTCATTTGTTGTTATTGTATGTACATGGACAGCAGGCAGTTATTTCCAATACATGCACACAATGAGTTTTTCCATTTCCAATTCTTGAACGAATCGTTCATTTGAGTCGGATCTTTTCAATGAATCGATTTTCAATGTATGAACTATTTGAATCCTACTGAATCGTTTCTCGCGTCAGAAACTCTGGAAACCCTCTCTTTCGGAGATGTCGGATTAGTAATAACTGCTGATTGAGCTGATAAGAGCATATGAAAGAGTCTATATTAATTATAGTGAAAGAACTGTAAAATATTTAAAATTAGTTTTTTTTTTTTAAGTAATGTATGCCTACATATGTTTTATTGAAATGTAATATGCCCCACTGGGATGTCAGGGACCACGTGGAACGTAATTACGTCATGACGCAAAATAATAGCTGAAATGTTTTGTAACGAACTGTTCGAAGGAACCGATTCGCGGGAATGAGTCGGACTTTCCATCACTAGCGAACTGTTATTAAGGAGGTGTGATTTGAGAATTGTTATGTAGCTTTTAAACAATGTAGAGGGAGTGTTATCAAATTGATAACCTCGACTATATCTTGTTCAGTATTATTTTGGATGTAAGCAGTTTAATCTGAGCCTCGATTAAGAGCCAGACAAATGGAAAAACAAACATCCGGCGCGACCTTAAAATGTGACGTCAGTGACTAGCACTCATGCGGCTTTCATTTACGTCAACAACACACAATCTCCCAAACTGAGGCTTTATGCATTTTTCATATGGACTGTGATGTTTATCCGCTGCTCTCTAGGATTCAGTCCAAAATATTCTTCATAAAGCAGGCAAACGAAACAAAAGGAAAAGGCGTCCATCAGTTCAGGTAGTGCTGGTTATGCTCAGTGTTATTCTGTTGGATGTATTGTATTGAACAGAGGAGGAGGGGTGAGAGATGCTCTGTCTGGATGGCACACAGTGTGCTGAGTCAGATTTAATGATACTGGGGATGTTTGTATGGATTGTCTTTAGCTGTATGACTGTAGTTTGCAAGAGGAAAAATGCTATTTCTATTTACTGAATAACCGGTCCTCGCATTTCTGCCAAATACCACTACAGCTATTGCTAGTACTGTACAGTCCTGAAGCTTTCAGAAACCTTCTGTCAGATTAATATTATTCATTTATTTTATTTTATTTTATTTGAGCAAGTTACAATAATATATTGTCTATAATAGGTGCCTTTCATGACACTCAAGGACACCTTACAAGCATAAAAAAAGCACATATCAACATAAAATATAAAGGCCCTCAGCGTGGCCTAAAAAAACACAACATATACAGTAAGATGGGTACATAAATACAATCACATTAAAGCCTGTCTAAAAAGATGAGTTTTAAGATGAGATTTAAAAACAAGAAAAAAACTTACTTAAAATTTTCGGATATCCTGTGGAAGTGACTTGGTGAGATGAGTAACTAAAAGCTCTCGAACCCATGGAAGTCATGTGGATAAGAGACAGAACAAGAGTGAGTGCAGAAGAAGATCTAAGAGTATATATATAAATTATTGAGTGCCTTATAGGTAAGCAGAAAAACCTTACAATCAATACTGTATTTAACTAAATGCAAGTGCAGATGTTTGAAAACATGTTAATTCGAAGGAGTTCTGGAAATGAAACATGCAGCTGGGTTCTGCACTAACTGAAGTTTGTGAAGAAGCTTACCACAGTCATTGCTTGGAAAAAAACATCATAATACAACTTTTATTCAACAGCAATGCTGGAGTTTCTCAATTTGTTACTGCTTTGAGAGGCAGGCATCTACAGTAACTCTATCCTGAGTGCCTACCAAACTACAAATAACTAGTGTCAACAGTTTCATCTGTTCTGCATGTTTAAACAGTTAGTGACCTCAGGTTTCAGACCACAGCGTTTGCTTTGTATAACTAAAGGATTTATGCATCTGAAACCCCATAGCCATTTTGTGGGCAGCCACACCACTGCTGGCTGTAATACTGAGCCTATGGCTCTTTTCATTCTCTTTCACCTGTCGTCTGTTATTTGGAGTAACATAAGTAATGCTTTAGAGTTGGAGTGGTATTGTTAGGAAAACAACAAAACATCCCATTGCTGAATGCTTTATTTGATTTAAAACTGTATACACCTCAACATCTAATAGAAGAGGTGGCATCTTGTAATCCCACCTTTGTCAACTGGATTGCTATTTATCGCCCTCCTTTAAATTGTCTCTCACAGCTCCATCCAATCTTCCCACTCAAAATGAAGTGTATGACAGATAGCAGCACGTTTCCGTGGGCACCGTGGTTTCTATAGTGATGCTTTTGATGGAGAATTGAATGTGTGCAGCTGGCTGGCCAACGCATCACGACATGTCCTGGTCCAACCTTTCCATACCATTTGTCCTTTCATCTGGAACACAGTTTCATTTTTAAAATCAACCAGCCGGTTTATTTATGCAGCTAGTGTGCCAGAGTCTTTATGTGTGCGAGAGACCAAATTTAAAAAGCTTTTGAGGCCTCGGGCCAGTGAGAGAAGGCCACCGACTATTGAGGAGCAAACCGTATGTAGCTGTAAGCTATAAAATGAGTGGGAATTTGTGAAGGGATCATTTTCATGATATTTAATGCTTGAGCGCTTCGGTCTGGCTCGCTTCTCCCATTATGATTCTGTACTCGTTGTTCAAAATGCCTTAAAGCAACCATTATGCTGTATGGGAAGGAAATGTGAACCAAGAAAGCACAAATTAAAATGGATTTACAGCCTGGTGAATAACGCAGAGATTGTTAGAGGTAATGCACAGACGTTAAACATGACATTAATTAATAATTAGCAATAGTTTTAACGAGAGTTCCTAAATTTCCTGTCTTGTCTCCTCAAACCCTATTTACCTCAATTGTTTTATATTATCTATCATTTCAATTTGATAATATCATTCACAATCCTTCATGAGATTGTAGTTCTTTCCCTCATTGAAGTCGTTAAGTACATTCTTGTACCTTTTTGTATTTTTTTCAGATTTTTAAATCCTTTTTTGCTTCAAATCTAATGTTATGTTGGTTGGTTTGGTTCAAGGCTTATAACTCTTTAACTAAGACTTTTTTTTTATAAAAATCTTATGGGACAAATGAATGGAAAAAATACTTCCAGAATCAAGACCATTGAAAAAGTGGGTGGGCACTGTTGCACTCTATTAGGGGCGGGACATTCTTATTTTAGAGAGCATTTGATTGGACAAAACTCTGTATAGTGCAGGATGAGTCATCAATATTTTTGGACTTTTTTTTCTGAAGAGGAAGAATATAGATTTTAAGTGTGTCTAACTGTTAAAGAGTATTTTGACATTTTGCCACAAAACCCAATTTTTGACTTCATAGGGTGTGTTTCTCTCTTCCTGTAGAGTCCTAGAGTGAGGCCCAGGCTCCAGCAGGCCTTGGAGAGCACCGGCATGATGGAAGGGGGTATGCAGCTGCTGAACCGGGATGGCCACAGCATCTCACACAACTCCAAGCGCCACTACCATGACTCCTTTGTGTCCATGAACCGCATGCGGCAGCGTGGCCTGCTCTGCGACATTGTGCTTCATGTGGCCAACAAGGAGATCAAGGCACACAAGGTGGTGCTGGCCTCCTGCAGTCCATACTTCCACGCCATGTTTACAAGTAGGTCTGCCATTTTACAAATGAAAATGGTGAAAGTGGTTCAATCCAATATGCCTCAAAAGCCTCGTTTTCACTTCAGGAACTTTCCCCAGGAGCTAGGGACTTTGGGGTGGTACGACCACAGGGACCAGTGTCTAAATGAAGTTCCGGGTAAAAATTTCCCCCTGCTTGCGATAGTGTTGTCAAAAGTACCAACTTTGGTACCAGGTCGGTACTGAAATTTTAAAAATGTAACGCTTTGAGCACTGTTGAGCGGATTCGTAAACATCTCTGATTGGCAATTGTGTTCACACGCTTATCAGATATGTCTGTGATTGGCTACAATGATCAACGCTTCAAAAACATGTTGTAAATAGTCATCAATGACGCTCTTCATCGAGCGCTTACTCAGATACACACGAGAGCATTTGAAAACAGGCGTCTATCAGTGGACCGATCCACTGATAGACGCCTGCTTTCAAAACGCTTTCAAATTCAAACACTTCCGTGTGCTTTCAAACGCTCCCCGTGCCTTGATCATTGTAGCCAATCACAGACATATCTGATGAGTGCGTGAACACAAAGGCCAATCAGAGGTGTTTATGAATCTGCTCAACAGCGCTCAAAGCGTCACATTCTTAAAATGTATGTACCAACTTGGTATCACGGTCGGTACTTTTGACAACATTAGCTCACGAGGTAGTACTTTTTCAAAGGTTAGGAATTTTCGGGGGTGGGACTTGGGCGCTGAACATGCTGATTGGTTGAGTTCATGCAGCATGTTGATTGCAGCATTTTATTTCAACCACCATTTTTAAAAGTCTGCTGTGCAATTTGCTATTCGAATCAACAAAAAATACGACCGATGGAACTATGATGAGGTTGAGGCTTTATTAAGCTTATATGCGGAGGATGAAATCCAGCGGGAACCGTAAAGTCGCCCGCAGTCCTACGTCACCAGACTAATTTGCCTAATTTTCACGGTACTTTAGACCACGATGGAAACGCAGACAGCAACAGGTCTGGGGGAAAAAAAGTTCCTGGGACAAATTGTTCCGGGTAATTTCGGTGGAAACTGTTTTTTTTTTTTTTTTTTTTTTTTTTGTCTGGTAATGTTATTTTATTTTTTAAAAGTTTAATTTCTGCGTATATTAACTGTATTTATTTATTTGGGAAATCAAGAGTACGCTACCATATAGATAGTTTCAAAGCTAACACACATGAACTAAAAGGCGCAAAAACACTTTTGACTTCACATGGTCTTTAAGGTGTATTGTGTATTGTGTAGTGTTTATTTCCTATGTACATTACCTCAGCTTCCGTTTCAAGCTTTTCCTTCCTTCCTGCCTTTTGTCATCATCTAATGTTTGCCATGCTTTATTCTCTTCCCTGTCCTGGTCTCAGGTCAGCAGGTGCCTGGTTTTTCCTATTGCTCGTCAGCCCCGCTGCACCTCAGACTAGAGTGTGATGGTATGAGTCAGGACAGTGTGGGCTTTTCAGAGCCATGACTATTCTGAATTTACCATACACTAGATCTACTTACAACACACTGATTTAAACTCCATTACACATATAAAAACTTACAACTAAATTGTACTAACATTGAGTGTGCTGCATTTTTCTTACAGGTAATTCTAATTCAAAATTATTTTTCATATTTTCTCTAAATGTCTGCCAACAGTATGATGAAAATAATGTCCAAATAGAAATAAGTGGTTAAGATTATAGATGTAAAAACACAAAAGAAGATATGATCTTTCCTTTCATAAAATAACACTATGCAAACAGTTTAACTACAGATAGTCAAGAGGAAATGAAAAAGTTATTTGTGTAAACAGAGTACAAAATTTGTGCAAAAAAAAAAAGTTAGAAAATTGAATTTAAATGATCCAGCAATTTATTTTAGTGTGGAATGTTAATTTAACTGTTCAGTGTTGTCATGCGTTTCAAACTTATTTTTATTTTATTTTATTTGTACTTTATTTGTTTTAGTATGTATATTTAGTATAAATACTATTATAATATTTATTAATATTTTATTTTTATATTTTTATTTTTTATATATTTTTTTTTATATTTTAAATATTTCTTTTTATCTTTAATTTATTTTTTATTTCAGTTTTAGTATTTCAGTTAGTTGCCAAGGCGGCATTTCTAATTTTGATTTATGTTTCTATTTATTATTTTTTTTATTTTATTTCAGCTTTATTTTAATTAACAAGAACTATTTTTAATAGTTCTAGTTGACAGTAACTACACTGGTCTCAAGGGTCGTTCATTCATACAGTCATTTCCGGTGTCGTGAATGTCACAGAATGTTGACAATGCAACAAAATCAAGTTTGCAAATTTTATGCAGAAGTTTTAATGCAAATATAGTACAGACAGTGAACCACTGTCTGAGACAGTTAAATACAGCAGTCAAGTAGGAACGTCTGCTAGCATCCAACAGCACAGATACTCTGTGAACTCCAAGCAGATGTTCATCCCATTTGTGATCAGATTTCAAAAGCTATTGCCAGGGGAGCAGCACCGATAACTTTCTAATGGGAACATCCACTTTGACGAACAGTACTACCACCAGAGCTCGCTGTATATGTGAACAGGACATTACGGTATCGCCAAACCCCTTGAAAGCGGCCTAATTCTACCAGCGTTCTTCAAAAGCATCTATTGCACAGCTGTGTATGTTGTGACTGTGCAGATGAGATGTCAGAGAGCCGTCAGACCCACGTGACCCTGCATGACATTGACCCTCAGGCTCTGGAGCAGCTGGTGCAGTATGCCTACACTGCCGAAATCGTAGTAGGAGAAGGAAATGTGCAGGTACGTCGCCTTTAATGTCTTTTGAAGAGCAAACTGTGTATTCATGCTCACAATTACCTTGTATTAGGATGTAATATTGTTTGCTCTGTGAGGTACTGAGCATAGTGGTATGTTCAGATGGTTTGTGCACATACATTTTGCATCTTTGTAAATGCAGGTCTTCTATTTATGCTGTTTCAAAAGAACAAATGTATATGTGGCAGCTAGGTGTGTAACAATATATCGTGTCACAATATATCACAATATAAAAATGCAACAATCTGTATTGTGTATAGTTCACCCAAAATGAAAATTACTGTGTGAGGAAAAAATTCAAGCTTACAGAGTTTTAGTGTCAGTACTACATTAAACTACTATATATAATGTTGAATATAAGTAAGCAAGTAAGATTGAGACGTGACTTATTCACGATACAGCACTAGCCTCGAGTACCTTATTGCTTTTATAAAACGGTTACCACACAATACAGATATTAAAGCCAAAAATATGTATCAATTCAACTTTCATGAAGTAAACTTTCAAAAAAAGCCTTCCTTCCGCCGGAAAAAATAGTCCCTGACAGTGAACAGCAACAGAAGTTAAATTATTACGCTGTTAGATGGTGGCAAAGACTGTCTTTATGAGTGTGTCAGTCAGTAGCGAAGACTTTTACATTGAAAAGAAAAATTGTTGTGAACACGGAACAAGACGCAACTGACAAATGCTTTGACCAGCGCTGTCAGTCACAGGAAAACCCCTTAACTGTTAAAAGGACAAGATATTGCAGCGGACATTTAAACACATTTTTTACTATGAACATAGGACTGACCTGAAGGAAAATGCTAAATCTGAGTGCAGGTAATAAACTCGCTCACTCGATTTTTTTTCTCACAATACTCTTCTACATAATACAGTAAGCTTCAATGAACAATATCAATTGAGAACATATAGTTTACGTTGCTAAGGGTGTTGTGTAGTGATACACAGAACCGTTGGGTGAAGCGGTCATAGCCTTGTTTTATTGTGAATAAAACACAGCTATTGACCAATCAGAATCAAGGACAGGAACTAACCGTTTTATAATGTATAATAATGCAATGGGGGAATATTTGTGGGTTCTGATAATGCCAAATGTCTTATGTTACTAGTAAAAAGTGGCGTACATTATTTTAAATATGTCTAGTCAGTGACAGAGAGCAAGCATATCGTCTAAAATAATTCTGTATATTCAGCTTCAAAATCATTTTTATTCGGGTGTCACCATTGTCCTGTGCATTGAGTTACCAGCACCAAGTCCAAGCCTATTCATTTCCACACCCAATGTAATACCAAATTTAGCATTTTAATTACAAGTACATTTTTTGTTAACCTTTTACCATATGTCTTGGTGTATCACAATAATATCGTATCGTGAGTTCAGTATCGTGATATGTATCGAATCGTGACATGAGGGTATCATTACACCCCTAGTGGCAGCTAATTTACAAGAATTTGGCTCATTAGACTAAAGGTGCGGTCACATTAGCGAAATTTCAGAGCATTTTCAGCAAACTTTTGTCTGAAGAAAAGGTTCATTGTCTGTTGTCAATAGTGTAGCGATGTATAAAGCACCACTTACCCGGAAGTCACTTTCAAACCAAACAGCTTTCTCTTGTTTATCGTGACAATCTTGAACACGAACGAGATCTGCATCAGGAACGTTTTTGGCCTCATGCGAAACTCGTTATTGTGTGGATTCATGTTGAAATGCCTACAACATTTTGAGAGCAAAATTCAGTAAATGTGACCGCACCTTATGATGATGTTAAAGATTAATTTCTGAAAATGATTACTTCTTCATTCTTACTTCTTCTGCTTTACTCGAGCAGACCTTGTTGCCAGCAGCTAGTCTCCTGCAGCTCAACGGAGTGAGAGATGCCTGCTGCAAATTCCTCCTCAGCCAACTGGACCCCTCAAACTGCCTGGGCATCCGTGGTTTTGCAGACACTCACTCCTGCAGCGACCTTCTCAAGTCAGCCCATAAGTACGTCCTACAGCACTTTGTAGAGGTCTCGAAGACTGAGGAGTTTATGCTTCTACCTCTCAAACAGGTGAGTGATCTGCTTTGTAGTTAATGTAGTGAAATAGTAGTAAGGTAGTTAAAGATATAGTTCACACAAACATGAAAATTATTCATTGTTTTCAGTGTTATTTTAGTATTTTGTCATTTTTATTCTATTTAAATTATATATTTTTAAGTTTTAGTAGTTTAGTGATTTAGTACTTTGCCACAGCAACATTTTTCCCTACTTTCTTCTATGAAACACAAAATTTTTTTTTTTTAGGTAAAACACAATGGTGAATGAGAACTGGGGTTGTTAAGCTCCAAAATGACAAAAAAAAACCCACCATGAAAGTACATATGATAGCTTTGTGTGAAGAACAGACTGAATTGCCCGTGGTCATAAAAAATTCAAACTGTAAGAAACTCTGATCTGAGAGGGATTTTAAGAATAGATTTATTCAGGATGTAAAAATAGGGGTGTAAAGTGTACCCGTTAAATGATGCATGGGGTGTGCTGGGGAGTTGAGCCATAACAATCCTTGAGGGGAAAAATGGTTTTGGCTACGGATGTCTAATTATATACATATGTCACTGACACCACTTCCTGTCACATTGGCCTTGAGCTTTTTAAAAACAGAATCTCTTGATCCGGCCTCTTCTCCTCTCTGTCGTCTGGGAAATCTTGATTCTTTTGACTTAGTCTGAGGAAAGAATGTACTATTTCGACCTTCTCTGCAGGAAGGCTGGTCACATCCTGGCTTTTAATTCGTCCCCTCACCCTACTCAAAGAAAAACACAACTTTCCCAAGGTCTGGACAAAGCTGTCCATTAGCATTCCCATTAAAGGCACAATATGTAAGATTTTTTCAGTAAAATATCAAGAAACAACTAGGCCAGTGTTATATATGTTGAGTACTTACAATATCCCAAATGTTTCCAACTATTTGTAAATCGTGAGAAAAATCGCGAATTCAACCAAGGATGTGGGACGTGTCCGGGAGTCGCCTGTCAATGGCGTCATATCCGCGTTACCCTCTGTTTCCGGTTTTATTTTGTAGAAACCATGTAAACACCAAAAACGCTTTAATATATTATATGTTTTATTAGACAAGGGAACAACTGTTTGGTTATGACAGAAAATGAATTATTGTTATATAGCTCAACACATTTAGTCTTATTTTTTAAATCTAGTTTTCTTGATTTTCCGAGAGTACCATGCTTTTACCATGCCTCAGAGAAAAGCACTATTTTGTCAAGTAGCTAACAGCATAATCAGATGCAGCTTTATTTTTAGTAACAGTAATACAGCATTTTCTCCATCATACAATACGTATTAAAAAAAAAAAATTGTCTCAAGTGTCTCACAGCAGCCGCCGAGCAAACGCACAGAGTAACGTTATAACATCATTTTCAACACACTCAAATGTATCTATTAAGATAAAAAGAGCTGCGTTACCTCATACACTTCCCCGGAAGAAGCGAAAGCAGCGACTGTGGCATAATAAAAGTTCCACTGCTCGCGAGGTGTGTGTCGCGTTCGTCTCTCATTAGCAATCGCTCAAGCGGCCTCGTTCAGCTCCAACATCACTCGGCCCTGCGCTGCTTCATACTACAGTAATGTTAATAATCTCATCCATGAACGTGATTTCTGGCCGAGTCCCATCCCTATTCTTTTCCACTGGCTGTGAGGTGAAGACGACATCTCCCATAAATCAGCGCTCAATCTCGGCGTCATCAAGTTACGCTTTTGTTTTGAATAGGCGACCTCTAGCGGAGAAAATCTATATATTGCAGCTTTAATCTCAATGGCAGTTCTCAGCTGGCGCAGAGTTTCTCTGAAGCATGTGGTTCAAATTCTGACATCTTTGCTCATGGGCATTATGGGAACAGAAGTATTTAATCACCAGAGCTATAAAAGCAAAGTGACTAGTAACTACCTTAAACTGTGTCAAAGGAAGCATGCATGGAAATATGCAAATTATGTTTTTAAGATCCCTCTAAAAATGTAATTTTTTAATTTTATATATATATCTTTATATTTAACATACATAATATACTACCATATAAAAGATATAGCCTATATTTTTAAAGTGCCCCTATTTTGCTATTTTAAATGTTCCTAATTTTGCTTTGGAGGTCTCCTACGATATGTATCCAAGGTCAAAAAGCACTTTAATACACATTGCACATCACCTAATTTCTCAAAGAGTCTAAAAACAGTTCAATTAATTTTATTTTATTCAGCAAGGACGCATTAGATTAATAAAAAGTGGCAAAACGGATATTTATAATGTTAGAAAAAATTTCTGTTTCAAATAATAATACAATAAAAAGATAATTATCTTGCAACTTTTGTTTATAACTTTTGTTTTAAATTTGAATAATATTTCATAATATTACTTTTGTAATATTATGTATTTTTTTATTTTTTCAAATAAATGCATTGGTGAGCACAAGAGACTTGAAAATCCTACCGACCCCAAAAATTTTGAATGGTAGTGTACATATTATATATTTTATATATTATTATTATTATTATTATTATATATCCCTAAAAAATATAATTGCAATATTTGCATATTATATATCACTTGAATGGCTGTGAATGGAAAGAGATGTTTTTTTGACCCCCGATGATATAGTTAGAGCATCTATCAGCAGGAGCTAACTGGACCATGCCAATCAGCCAAACTTTGAACTTTTCTTCGACTCACCAAAGCTAAAATGTCAGCATGCATTGCACCGCGGTGACACTGATATAAGTGCTCTCTGCATCAGCACTTCAATACACTGTCAATCATCCGCTCGAATATGTGGTGACAACGGCACGTCAGTGAGAAGCTGAGACAGCTAATCAGCAGAAAGCCCTGCTCTCATACGACACTAATTTCATCAGCTCTAATCCGCTCTCCTCATAGAAGAGCATTCTTTTGAATATTCGGAGTGCTGCTGGTATTAATGTCCCTGTGTTTTGAAAAGTTGCGTGATTCCATGAAATCCCCCTGCTGTTCAGACGCTGATTAGAGAAGACCATTAGCAAGGACTTGCTGATGATATAGACTGCTATTCCCTCTCTGTCTGTGATTCTCTCTCACTCTTAACAGCTGTTGCAGGCTAGAGGCTCCCATTGGCCCCATATTTAACCCACAAGACCTGGGAAATGCTTGTAGTCATGTTAACTGTGCCCTTTGCCCCAAATAAACAAACAATCTGTGACGGGAACACTGCAAAGGCTGTTGTAGTGCCTCTGAGTGTGTAGATTAAAAATGATGGTGTGATGGTATTACATTTGTCCTTAGCAGCTGGTCATTTGGGTTGTAATTCTTAAAACCTGTGTCCATGTATGAGCTGGTGTTTGGGCATTAGCTAAAGTCTCTATATCACGTATCACATCACACACAAACACACACAAAAATGTAATGTGTGCAGTTTCTTTATCACTAACAGCAGCTAATGGAATTGCAAAAATAATGGTTATGGTTTCCCAGACACTGTTATCACTTCTTCCACCCCCACCTCCCCATCTGCCATTGTTCAATCTGAAACTCACTCAGCACTATTGGTTGACCCAGAAGTTGAAATGTTTACATGAAGTTGGCAAACACAGCAATGTTTTGAACACAAGTCAATTGCCACTATAACTAGTCTCTTGTTTACTTTTTTTTTTTTTTTTTTTTTTTTTTTTTTTTTTTGTAAAAAAATAAAATAAAAAGATTTAGAATCTGCAGAATGGATTTAAACCAGGTAAGATGTGTTAAATGGAGTAGTATACTACACTGCCCGGCCAAAAGAAAAGTTGCTGTTTGGATTTTAATAGGCAAATACTTAAGAGTCTATGGATGGATCATTATTACAGTGATTATTATGTTTCTAGCATGTTATATGTTTGGCAACGGTACTTTTAACCCTAAAAGATGGAGTGTGTAGCTTTTCATTTCTTAAACAACCATGTATTAAAGGATTAGTTCACTTTCAAATAAAATTTTCCTGATAATTTACTCACCCCCATGTCATCCAAGATGTTCATGTCTTTCTTTCTTCAGTCGAAAAGAAATTAAGGTTTTTTATGAAAACATTCCAGGATTATTCTCCTTATAATGGACGTCAGTGGCCTCCAAACAGCTGAAGGTCACAATTATAGTTTCAGTGCAGCTTCAAAGGGCTTTAAACGATACCAGACGAGGAATAAGGGTCTTATCTAGCGAAACGATTGGTCATTTTCGAAAAAAATGTAAATGTATATGCTTTATATAAACAAATGGTCGCCTTCCAAGTGCTTCCGCCAAAACCGTACTTTCGTATTCTTCAAAAAGCTTACGCTGTATGTCCTATGCCTTCCCTATTCTACTTAAGGAACAAACGCAGCTCCAGTTACATTTTTTTCATAAGTAGAATAGGGAAGGCGTAGGTAATAAATGTTATTTCCATCAAGAGGTGCATCAATTTTTGGACAAGATCTTGTATTGACAATGCAAGAGGTGAGCACTCTGTAAAGTCTACTCCAGCACATCCCAAAGACTTTCAATGAAATTAAGGTCTGGACTCTGAGGTGACAATTCATGTGTGAAAATGATTCTTCATGCTCTCTGAACCATTCTTTCACAATTTTAACCCTGGTGAATCTTGACATTGTCATCCTGGAATATGGCCATGATGTGTCTTCCTACATGTTTGTTTAAGAAATGAAAAGCTACACACTCCATCTTTAAGGTTTAAAAGAACCGTTGCCAAACATAAAACATGCAAGAAACATAATAATCACTATAATAATGATCCATTCATAGACTCTGTTTAGTATTTGCCTATTAAAATCCAAACAGTGACTTTTTTTTTGGCCGGGCAGTGTATTGTTATTATTAAGTATTAATAATTATAATATTAAAATACAATTTTTATGTTTGTATTGCAGTTCAAATGTTTGGGGTCAGTAAGATTATTATTACTATTTTTTTTTTTAAGAAAATAATACTTTGATTCAGAAAGAATTCATCAAAGAATAATGAAAAAATGCCACGGTTTCCACAAAAATATTAAGCAGCACAACTGTTTTCTGCATTTAATATTAAGAAGAAATGTTTAATGTTGAGCACCAAATCAGTATATTAGAATGATTTTTGAAGGATCATGTAACACTGAAGACTGAAGTAATATTTAACATAATATTTCATAATATTACTGTTTTGACTGTATTTTTGATCAAATAAATGCTGCATTGGTGAGCCTAAGAAACGTTTGTATGGTAGTATATACATGTATTTATAAAATATATTTTCAATTTATTTTTTATGAATACACCAACAGAGATCTGTTTTTGACATTATAATGTGTCACAACTGAGCACATCTGTACCGTGCAATATATTACATAAGATTGTTGCACAATCTCTCAACAATTGCATTTAAATGCACTTCCTTCAGACTAAAACAAATTTGTCTTTTCAAAATGTTATGTAGACACTTTAGTCTGACTGAAACCATAATCCTTTAGTTTTAAAGATCAGTTATGAACCCTTTCTTGTGATTTCTGCAGGTGCTGGATCTGATCTCCAGTGATAACCTGAATGTCCCATCAGAGGAGGAGGTGTACAGGGCTGTGTTGAGCTGGGTCAAGCATGACATTGACGGGCGGAGGCAACACGTGCCCCGGGTGGGTGTGATTCCTCCTGTCAAACTGCGCTTTTAGCAACATCAGAGTAAATTACAGGATTAGGGTTTATAAAGGATTATGTCTCTGCAACTCGATACTTGTTTCTCTATTCCCTTCCTTTGTATTCTCTGATCCTTTTTACACACACACGTCTTACCTCTCGCTCTCCGTCCATTTCTCTCTTCAGCTGATGAAGTGTGTACGTCTGCCCCTGCTGACACGAGACTTCCTGATGAGTAATGTGGATACAGAGCTGCTGGTGCGTCACCACTCCGAGTGCAAAGACCTGCTGATCGAGGCACTGAAGTATCATCTGATGCCTGAGCAGAGGGGTGTGCTCAGTAACAGCCGCACCCGACCGCGTCGCTGCGAGGGAGCCAGTCCGGTCCTCTTCGCCGTAGGTCTGTAAATGAGGGCCAGAGCATGTAGAAACACGTGCACAAATGTCTATGTGATGTTGGATTGATTTAAATGTATGTCTTTCAGGTGGGGGCAGTCTTTTTGCTATTCATGGAGACTGCGAGGCCTATGACACCAGGACTGACCGCTGGCACATGGTTGCTTCTATGTCAACGCGGCGGGCACGAGTCGGAGTGGCTGCTATCGGAAACAAGCTCTATGCTGTGGGCGGGTATGCAGACCCTAAAGCCTCATCTTTGTCAAAGATCAGCTGCTTTTTTCTTTTATAACACCAAACTAAAGTGACCGAGACCCTTGTGTTTTAGGCACCTTTTGAAAATTCAGAGTTTTGTGGCACCAATGTGAACGTCTCAGCTGCTTTAGAATAAAAATGGTCAAACTTGAGATTTACTAGTTTTTTTTTTTTGTTTTGTTTTTTTTTTAAACCCTGGAATAATTTTGCCCAATTTTCTCAATTTTGAATTTTATTTCATAATTTTGTATTTTTATCTTATAATAATCTCATAATCATGACTTTTTATATATAATTATATCTTAATATCTTGTAATTTTGACTTTTGTCATGATTACTTTTTATCATATAATTTTGACTTTGTCATAATTTCAATGTTTTATCTCTTAAATATAACCTTGTTTGCAAAAAAAATTTGTCATAATTGCTTTCCATAGAAACTAGATTTTTTTTTTTTTTTTTTAGCTAGCCAATAAAATCAAAAACATCCTGAAAAGTTGAAAGTTGAACAGTCTTTAACTTTATACAGCATATTAAAAATGTGGTGCTCATGACGCAAGATGCTGAAAAAACAGCAAGATGTCACAGCAACCAAAGACACATAAATGTAAATATATATGATTAAAAAAATAGTAGAGGTGTAACAATACACTCACGTCATGATACTATCGTGATTCTGAACTCACGGTACAATACTATCGCGATACTTTAAGCCAAAATAAAGAAGCGTTTTTTTTAATTATTATTATTATTACTTCTAAAACAAATGGTAAAAAGTTAACAAAAATGCACTGTTGATGAAAGTGCTAAATTTGGTATTACGGGGTGGACTTAAATAGGCTTGGACACAGGGCAATGGTGACACCAGAATATGGCATTATCAGGACCCACAAATATTCCCCCATTACATTATTATACATTATATTCAACATTATATAGTAGTTTCTCACACAGTACAATTGCACTTTCAATGCACTTGCATGAAAAGAATAAACCATTTAAAATGCTTTGAATTGTCATACTACTAAAACAACAACAACAACTCAATATGGTGATTTAAATGTTTGAGCTTTCACTTTGAGGAGTGCCGCTGCAGCGCGTGCGCTTCAGATCAATGCAGTCAATCACAGTTCTAATCACAAAGCATGTCAAAATGACTATTTCCAAACTTTAAAGGGTTAGTTCATCCAAAAATTAAAAATAAGAAAAGAAATCTCTCAAGTGTCATAAAAAATATCTTCATTTGTGTTTGGAATAATATCGTTGCATTTTACATCGCAATATTTTGATATAATGACATATCGTTAAACACCTAAAAAAAAATAGCACAGATTTGATTTATTACATTACAAAGGGTACAGAATGTACAGAAAGCTATATTGTTTCCTTTAGATTACCCTACTGAGGCAATCAAGAAGTTACCTAAGATTAGTTAGGAAATGTGTCATAAATTTCTGTGAATGATGACGGTCTTGTCTTTGTATTAATTGCATCTTTATCATGCAAGTAAAGACATGCATGAAAGATCTTTTTTGTCTTTTCCCAAACCAGGTATGATGGCACCTCTGATTTGGCTACTGTAGAGTCATATGATCCAGTAACCAATGTGTGGCAACCTGAAGTGTCAATGGGAACGAGGAGGAGCTGTTTAGGTGTGGCGGTTCTGCATGGGTTGCTATATGCAGCAGGAGGATATGATGGTGCTTCCTGTCTCAACAGGTATACTGTTCGTTCAAATAAATATGAAAAGCCTAAAAAATAATGATTAAAAAAAAATATATAAAACAGCAATGATTGTTAATCTAAGATCAGTTAAAGCTCTGGAAATTTATGTGAAATTATCTATAATTTAATATTTAGAAAGTAATATAAATATATTTGTAATAATACAAAAAAAAAAAATTTAATATACACATTTTAAAATATATATATATATATAACTGCATTAATAGCATAATACTTTGGAAGTAAGTTGATGATATGCAAGAAGAATTTCTCTTTTTTTAATTTTTTTTTTATTACGTAATCGTCAAATAATCTGAAAATTCTCTCTCTCTCTTTGTTTTTTGTCTTCAGTGCAGAGAGGTATGACCCTCTGACCAGTACCTGGACCTCCATTGCTGCCATGAGCACCAGGAGGAGATATGTTAGAGTGGCCACATTAGGTAAAAAATATATAATTCTGATGTAATAATATGACTTAATGTAATGTAAATGTAAACTATTGTCCTCACATACATCTTAGCCAGTTGAAATGGTTAATGTCCTCCGTGGTTGCTCTAAACTGCAAACATGAACTTGTTTCACATATTCCTTCTATTAGATGGCAGTTTGTATGCTGTCGGTGGGTACGACAGCTCCTCACACTTAGCCACAGTAGAAAAATACGACCCTCAGGTATGTGACACATTTCTATCTGACATGTTGAAAACGTTTCCAAAGTGTGTTTTATGTTTTCTCTCCATGGATAAATAAATGACTGAAGATGTCATTATATTTTTCAGAGTAATGCCTGGACTGCCATTGCCAACATGCTGAGCAGGAGGAGCAGTGCAGGGGTGGCTGTACTGGAAGGCATGCTTTATGTTGCGGGGGGCAATGACGGTACCAGCTGCCTAAATTCAGTGGAACGGTACAATCCAAAAACCAACACCTGGGAGGGAGTGGCTCCCATGAACATCCGCAGGTTCGAAAATGAAAGTTCACCCAAAAATTTTAATTCTGCCATCATTTACTCACCATCATGTATGAATTTCTCTCTTCTGCAGATCACAAAAGGAGATATTTTGGAAGTGGGTTTTTTTTTTTTTTTTTTTGGTCCATGCAATGAAAGTCACTGGGGTCCATTGGGCTTGTTTTGGACCCCATTGACTTTCATTAGCTATGTTTCCATTCAAGTTGCAAATTTAACTTATGCAACAAAATGGGAATATCGCATAAAACATTTGCGAATAAAGCACCATTTCCATTCCATGTGTTTTAGAGAACAAAATTGCCACTTCCTGGCACAAAATATTTGTAATAAAAATGGAAGTTTCCGCAATCATGGAAGAAACTATGGCTCTTTTTTCCTCCATCATAAATGACTTGTGTCTCAGATCGCTCAGACGAAACACAGTAAACGCTGTCATGTTATCTTGCGTTTGGATGCCTGGTGTTTAGGAACGCAATCGCGCAATACTCTTCTGGGAGGGAATTAAAACAAATCATTCTGATGTCAGACTTTGGCTCATGCATTTCAGAATGATCAAACCAACATTTGAGATGCTGTGCAATAAAATTGGTCCGCTGGTTAGTCCGGTTATCCAATCACATCCACTGTTGAGGCAAAGTCACGTGAGGTTTTTGTTGCACATCGAGGGATTTATTCGGTAAATGTGTTTCCATCGTATTTTATTCGCATATCGTCTTAAAGGATTAAAAAATTATCCATCTCGATTGAGTGCACGAGTTATGTACATTTTTAGAATTCATGCGCATCTTTGTCAGTTCCATCCAGCATTTTTTTTAATACGATATCCTAAAATGCATATAAAATAGGTGGATGGAAGCATAGCCATTGTATGAACAAAAACAGCTGAAACATTATTCAAAATATTTCCTTTTGTGTTTCACAGAAGAAAGTCTCACAGGTTTGAAATGACAAAAAAAGTTATTTTTTGGTAAACTATCCAAGTCCAAAGAAATAATTCAGTTCCTAATAGACATTTTTTTTCTTCTCTTGATCTTCAGGAGCACCCATGACTTGGTCGCCATGGATGGCTGGTTATATGCGGTTGGAGGCAATGATGGCAGCTCTAGTCTCAATTCTATAGAAAAATACAACCCTCGTAGCAACAAGTGGGTGGCGGCGTCTTGCATGTTCACACGCCGTAGCAGCGTGGGAGTCGCTGTCCTGGAGCTCCTCAACTTTCCACCTCCGTCCTCTCCTACACTTTCCGTCTCCTCCACCAGTCTTTGACAAAGGGTAAAAACCCGGCTTAGCTCCAGCGGCCTGCCCTGCGTGGCAAAGAGGCGCAACTGCTCTGTTTGAGCACCAGATGAGGAGTGTTTCGTGGGCCACAGCGGCCTCCCTCTGCCTGGAGGAATACTGCAGCATTCCACAGCTCACGAGGGTAAAAAAGGATGAAAAGAAAAATCACACACTCTCATACACTCTAGGCCTCCACAACTCTCACCCTATAAATCCCAGTGCTTGAAAGTGCAAAATAATGTTGCTCTGCCATTTTGCGGTCACTTTGTGTATGATGTATATCTAAATGTATATTTAATTTATGTTTACGATTCTTTTTTCAAATATTAAGAAATAATATATTTAAAAAAAAGTATGAACAACTTTAGGAATGTAGCTCTTGACAGGTTCTGCCATGCATGTTTACAGAAATTTCGTCTTGGCAGAACATAATAATGTAGTGCTGCTGTGCCACACTAGGTGGTAGTAACGTGCAATGCTGCCCTGTCTCACCACAGATGCGCATGGACATTTAGAAGCAGAAAAATTCTCACAAAGCGGGGGCTGGACTCTACACTACATACAACTGAGTGTGGTCAGATCATGTTGATAACATAATATATGTTTTATGTATTTTCCTATTTATTTATCAAATGTAATATAAACATGACACTATTTCAGAGATGTTTGAAGGACCACCTCTGACTTAAGAGCAGAGATATAGTTTTAACATACTAATGGACATACTTATTGCATATCAGAGAAGCACTGGTGTTTGGTATGAAATGTGAGTGTAAGGGAGAACAGGTATTTAGTGTTTTATCTAACGGACATGTTCGGTTTGGTTTTTACAGTCATGTATTACAAGCTTTCGAGAGTTTGAGCTCTACATGAGTACAAACTCGACACTAATGACACGTCTATATCACTAACCAGGAGAAATGTCTTTCTAATAAGACTATAGCCATACCTAAAAACTAGCTGTGACGTTAAAGCTGCACTTTCTCATTTCTCATGTTTTCGAAAGGGTGATCGGTGCTCAGAACTAATCCTGATTAACTAACGGGTAATCAGTAATACTGACACTTCAATATCAAGCCCTTCAATGTGAGTAACTCGGCTATTATAAGCTCCTATATGTTGTATGTCACATTTATTAGTATTTTGTCGTAAGTCTTTAGTTAGTTTCCAATGTTGATAACATTGAACCATGTCATTGTATATTGCATTTTCTAAATTTTGTTTATTCGCCAGGATTGTCAGCTTTGATCGGATCTAGATAGTATGTGTTGTGCTGTGATGTCATTGGTAACAGCCACTACCAGTGCATCTTACCTCAGATGGGCGGATGAGTGAACAGTGGGTTTTGTAATTAGTTTAACTGATGAGAGCACAGATCACCCCAAAGCAGGGGATAGTTTCCACAAAAATGAACATTTATGACTTTCCAAATCTGTATGACGCTCCTTTCTATGTAGAACACACAAAAAGGAGATATTTAGAAGAATGTCTAAGCTTTTTTTCCTGTACAATGGAAGTAATGTGGAAAAGGGACAGTCGTATGGAAAAAGAGCAGCTTGGACATTCTGCTAAATATTTTCTTTTATGTTACACATAAGAAATAAATGCATACGGTTTGGAACGATATAAAGGTGAGTATATGATTAACATTTTTGTGTGAACTATCCTTTAAGTAAATCCTGCTCTCTGCCATTGTTGCACTCAATACTTGATCGGCAGGACATATTACAGCAAATGACTTGCTCCTAGCCCAAATTACTGCATCAGTGAAGTGTGGCATGGAAGTGATCAGCCTGTGGCACTGCTGAGGCACTATTGAGCCTTCAGATCATCTGTATATTGTTGGATCGACTGTTTCTCATCTTTCTCTTGAAAATATCCCATAGATTCAGGTCAGGCATGTTGGCTGGCCAATAAAGCACAGTAATATCATGGTCAGCAAACCACTTGGAAGTGGTTTTTGCACTGTGGGCAGGTGCTAAAGTCCTGCTGGAAAAGGAAATCAGCATCTCCATAAAGCTTGTCAGCAGATGGAAGCATAAAGTGCTCCAAAATCTCCTGGAAGATGGCTGCATTGACTTTGCACTTGATAAAACACAATGGACCAACACCAGCAGACGTCACGGCCCCCCCAAATCATTATTGACTTCAGAAACTTCACACTAGACTTCAAGCAGCTTGGATTCTGTGCCTCTCCAGTCTTCCTTCAGACTCTGGGACCATGATTTCAACATGAAATGCTAAATTTACTTTTATCTGAAAAGAGGACTTTCGACCACTGTTCACTGTCCAGTTCTTTTTCTCCTTAGCCCAGGTAAGATGCTTCTGACGTTGTCTCTGGTTCAGAAGTGGCTTGGTAGTCCTTTTCCTGAAGATGTCTGAGTGTGGTGACTCTTGATGCGCTGACTCCGGCTTCATTCTACTCATTGTGAAGCTCTCCCAAGTGTTTGAATTGGCTTTACTTGACAGTATTCTCAAGCTTGCGGTCATCCCTGTTGCTTGTGCACCTTTGCCTACCCAATTTCTTCCTTCCAGTCAACTTTGCATTTAATATGCTTTGATATACACTCTGTAAACAGCCACCCCATTCAGTAATGACCTTCTGTGACTTACTCTCTTTGTGGAGGGTGTCAATGATTGTCTCCTGGACCATTGCCAAGTCAGCAGTCTTCCCCATTAGTGTGGTTTCAAAGAACAAAAGATACCCAGAATTTATACAGGTTTTAAAATGTAGCGTAGTATTATATGATTTCAAAACTTCTGAGAAGTTAGAATTTTATTTCCTTTTTTTAAGGACTTTAATTCAGAGAAACGTGTTTAAGGTCAGTATAAGTTTATGTCCAGGGACATCAGAGTGCTGCGTATGTGCATTTCTGTAGAGGTGAAGCATCCTGCACTGATAATACATAACACCACAGGACCACAACCCCACAGAAAGGAATTACAGTATGTATATAACCAAATATCCTGAAACTTTGTGCAATGTCAATGTAACTGGCTGTCTTTTCTTTTGTCTTTTTTTTTTTTTTTTTTTTTATTGTAATGTTGTTGAATGTGTTATATTGTGCCGGTTATGTTTTGCTATATTTAAGAACAAACATGAATTTTTTGCACTAATGTCAAATGGAGCAATATACTGCTGTATAAAATCAAAACACTACTGTAAATGAAATAAAGCTGTTTTCAGGTGGAACGTGAGTTTAATCTCATTTGAACAAATAGATTGACACATTATTAAAGGGACGTTCACCCAAAAATTGTCATCTTCTTTCTAAACCTGTATGACTTAAAGGGTTAGTTCACCCTAAAAATAAAAATTCTGTCGTTTATTACTCCCCCCTCATGCCGTTCCACACCCGTAAGACCTTTGTAAATCTTCGGAACGCAAATTGAGATATTTTTGTTGAAATCCGATGGCTCCGTGAGGCCTGCATAGGGAGCAATGACATTTCCTCTCTCAAGATCCATAAAGGTACTAAAAACATATTTAAATCAGTTCATGTGAGTACAGTGGTTCAATATTAATATTATTAAGCGACGAGAATATTTTTGAAAAAACAAAACTTATATAGTGATGGGCGATTTCAAAACACTGCTTGAGCAAGCTTCGAAGAATAATGAATCAGCATGTTGAATCAGCGGTTCGGAGCGCCAAAGTCACGTGATTTCAGTAGTTTGGCAGTTTGACACGTGATCCTGAAGCAGTGTTTTGAAATCGGCCATCACTAAATAAGTCATTATTTTGTTTTTTTGGCGCACCAAAAATATTCTCGTCGCTTTATAATATTAATATTGAACCACTGTACTCACATGAACTGATTTAAATGTTTTTAGTACATTAATGGATCTTGAGAGAGGAAATGTCATTGCTGGCAATGGAGGCCTCACTGAGTCATCGGATTTCAACAAAAATATCTTAATTTGTGTTCCGAAGATTAACGATTAACCCATAAGAAGGTCTTATGGGTGTGGAACGGCATGAGGGTGAGTAATTAATGACAGAATTTTCATTTTTGGGTGAACTAACCCTTTAATGTCTTCTGCAGAACACAAAAGACATTTGAAGAATGTTGTAACCAAACAGTTATGGTGAACATTGACTTCCATTGTATGAAGAAAAGAAAGACATTCCTCAAAACAAGTCTTACAGTTTGGAACAATGTGAAGAGTGAGTAAAATTATAACAATTTTCATTTTTGGGTGAACTATCCTTTTAATTTGAGGATGGAACTGTTACTGTACATGTTAAAGAGTTAGTTCACCCAAAAATGAAAATTGTCATTTATTACTCACCCTCATGTCGTTCCACACCCGTAAGACCTTCGTTCATCTTCGGAACACGAATTAAGATATTTTTGATCAAATCCGAGAGCTCAGTAAGGCCTGCATCAGCAGCGATAACACTCCCTTTTGCAATGCCCAGAAACATATTTAAAACAGTTCATCTGACTACAGTGGTTCATCCTTCATATTATAAAGTGACGAGAATACTTTTTGTGTGCCAAAAATAACAAAATAGCGACTTTATTCAACAATATCTAGTGATGCGCGATTTCAAAACACTGTTTCATGAAGCTTTGAAGCTTTACGAATCATTTGTTTTGAATCAGTGCTTTGGAGCGCATATCAAACTGCCAAAGTCACGTGAACTATTGAAGTTCCAAAACACTTATGATGTAACGAAGCCTCGTTTACTGAAATCATGTGATTTTGTGTGCTCTGAACCACTGATTCGAAACAAATGATTTGTAAAGCTCCGAAGCTTCATGAAGCAGTGTTTTGAAATCATCACTAGTTATAGTGGAATAAAGTCGCTATTTTGTTATTTTTGCCGCACAAAAAGTATTCTCATCGCTTTATAATATTAAGGTTGAATCACTGTAGTCAAATGAACTGTTTTAAATGTGTTTCTGGGCATTGAAAAAGGGAGTGTTATTGCTGGTGATGCAGGCCTCACTGAGCCATCGGATTTGATCAAAAACATCTTAATTTGTGTTCTGAAGATGAACGAAGGTCTTACAGGTGTGGAACGACATGAGGGTGAGCAATTAATGACAGAATTTGCATTTTTAGGTGAACTAACCCTTTAAAATACTTCAAGTAATGGTACAAAGAGTTAAAAGAATTAAATTCTGTCATTGTCTACTCGCCCTCATGTGTTTACTTTATCTGAAGAGAACAGAAGGATTCATAGCAGAATGTCCAAGCCATTGATTCAGTGAAAGTGAATGGTGACCAAAGCTGTCAAGCATTTGATTTGAAACCTCAGTTTATTCTCACAAATGGCTTCAGAAGACAGCACATTTATTGCATTTCAGTTTAATCATGCTTTGTGTTGCTTATTGTCTTGACACCCCCTGGTCACCATCCACTTACACTGTATTGAAAACAGCAGCGTGGACATTGTACTAATTTTTTGTCCTTTTGAGCTTCAACATCATACATGTTTGGAACAACATGAGGTTGAGTAAATAATGACAGAATTAAATCTGTCCCTTTAATAAACCAAATGATTTTTGGATTAAAGGAGCGACCCTTCAAAGCTCAGCCCATTAGAGTATCATTTGATTTTTGTCCCAGCAGGTTTTGCTCTCTGACTGATGTAAGCAGACAGCTGAGCACTCTCGCTTTACCCACCATGACCTCAGCTTCACGACATGAACACCTGTGCTGTGCGCTTACGCACACATACAGACACATTTGGGCAGTACATCTGATACGAGCAGGACGTACATTAGCGTGTGCTTTAAGGAGAAGATTCATTTCAGGACTATGCAGTATTGTCCTCTGTTATTTTAGCATCGGTGTGTTTGCATATTACCCCTTGTAGCCGTCTGTCGTTAGGCAGCTCTGTTAATGAGGGTAAAGGGCTGGGGGGGGTTCTGACACATGCCACTGCGCATGTCTCAAGCCCTGCAGCGTACTGATATGAGGGCCTATGATGAGTTTACAGCCTGGAAAGGCAGCTGCAGGCATAGCTATATAGCAGAGAGGAGACATCAACACAGCCCCGTCTCTGTCCAGTGGATAACCAGTCACCATAAACAATCCTCAGCTAGCTTTATTCACCTGAGCTCTGTCTACATAAACATGAATCCAAGCTCATTTGAAGTTCTGTATTATATTAGATATAGATAGATATATAGAAAGACTGTTCACTTGTACTTCCATTCAAATGTTTTTTTTTTTTTTTTTTTTAAAGTAATGAATACTTTTATTTACCAAGGATGCATTAAATTGTTCAAAAGTGGCAGTAAAGACAATTTAAACATTTTAAATAATTGCTCAAAGAATCCTCAAAAAATAATAAATATTAGTGTGAATAATATTATTAATATTAGTTGTGCTGCTTAATGGAATGCTTTTTGATTTTTTTTTTTTTTTTTCAGTAATCTTTTGATGAATATGGTTATAAGCCATACAGCAATACATTTATTTGAAATAAAAATCTTTTGTTAAAAATGATAAATGCCTTTACTCTCACTTTTGAACAATTTAATACACCCCTGTTAAATGAAAGTATTCCTTTCCTTAAAATGGTAGTATATATAAAAGTCTTAAATTGTCTTCCTTAGAACTGATATATTGATTGCCAAAAAAAAAAAAAAAAATCCTTTAGAAATGGATTACTCAGCACCTGCGTTTATTCCAGGGAACAAGGAATGATTTTTTTCAGTTCTACTTTTTTCCAATTACACCACCTCTGACGTTTACATCTGTCAGTCATTTCTGTTGAGCAAGTTAAAAAAAAAGGATTCCACTAAGGTATTCTACAAAAAAAATCTTTCTCCTGTTTGATGTGTCCCTTCAAAGCCTGGTTTATTCCACCTCTTACACCATGTTTTTTTTGTACTGTGAGAGCTCTGACACCCATGGTTCTCTGTTGCACACGTGGTCCATTGAAAACATCCAGAGGTGTGAACTTAGCACCCCTAATGCACCCGGTAAGTCTGAAAAAACATTACAGAGGGACTTCCCAGACAGGGCCGTGCCGATAGCTTTGCTCAATGCACAGCTCTGATATGTGTGTGTGAGATTCTGACTCGATTCTGACTGAAGTATTTATGACTTTGAAAGAACACTGGGAAGTAAAATCTAATTTGTCTTGTAATTTTGTGGGATCTTTTTTCACTTTTTCTGTACACTTATTTTAAAAACATATTTGTTACAAATAGTGAATTTATGTAATAGATACTGTCATATTAAATTAGATTAAGACGCAGGTCAAAATATGGTCAAAATGACTATTAGGGATATGAATCATAAGTGAATGTTGACTGAGAATTAGATATTTTTCCTCCATTTATGTAGGAAAACAGTCCATTCAAAGGCTAAGCATTTGGCCCCACAGGATCCAAACAGAAAATCTCTTTCAGATGAGGAAGCAAGTCATTGTTTTGAGTAAGATCGGAAGAAGAGCTGCTCACATAAAATGTTGTGGGCAGTCAGATACACTGTTGTGTTTGGCTTGATTTCCCACCTCCTTCCGTATCCGTTCCTTCTCCTTTGTGACAACTTTCAAAAACATTTTCTATAGCCTACTATAAACCTTCTGTTTTCACAGAATATTTCAATTGTCAATAGAATGCTGTTGTTGTTACTAGACAACAATTATTCATACTGAACATTAATGAATTTCTACAATTTAACCTCATAACAACAGAAAAAAAAAAAAAACATTGATAAATCTTGTGTACAAAAATAAAGTGGTTTATCAAAAATGCAGTAAAAACATTAATATTTTTTACAATTTACAATTTTTACAATTTAAAATAGCATATATATATATATATATATATATATATATATGTGCTATTTTAAATTGTAAAAATATCTTACAGTATTAATGTTTGTAACATTTTACAATATAAAGTGTGGTAACATGATCCTTGAGAAATCATTCTAATATGCTGATTTAGTGCACAAGAAACATTTCTTATTATTATCAGTGTTGAAAACCATTGTGCTGCTTAATATTTTTGTGGAAACTGCATGGTAACAATGTAAAACCTCTTAAAGGGGTTTATTTTGTTAAAAGTTTGAAGTCAGTAAGATTTGTTTAATGTTATTGAAAGAAGTCTCTTTTGCTCACCAGGACTGCATCTATTTGATCAAAAATGCAGTAAAATTTCTTTTGAATACAGTAATGATAATGCGGCCATGATGCGAAGCGGAATGGCCATTACACCTCGGGTGTGCATTATTTTCTGAGAATTCAACAGCCAGGAGTCAGTTATTCTGCTTATACTACGATTACCACACCTCAAGACACTGTTCCGATGTATTTCAAGACATTTGTCAGGTTTTTGTATACATATATATATATACATATATATATATTATATATATATATATATATATATATAGCCACATGATCCTTGTGGAAACATAAAAGTCTTTTTCACTTTTGATCAATTTATTGGAAGAATAAAGAAGAAAATCTTATTTCATTAATATTTTGGGAGTCTCTAGGTTGGCCAAAGGTCAGAGTTTGTAAATATTGAAAATCCCTGATCTTATCCTTTCCTAACTGCATGTGAGGGATTATCAGACCTGTATTCCAACAAGTAATCGAAACTTTGCATCAAGAGCAGACAGAAACCCGTATGACTGGAAGTGAGATTTTCCCAGACTCTGTCAGATGTTTCCCTGATTTCTTCTAACACTGTAATTTCCTTTAGGAGCTTGATACACAGTGAGCAGCTTGTGACTCATGGTGTAGTTCTGCGCTCAGAGAGAGAACGGGGGAATAATACATCATCACTGTTTTTCCATGACAGTTATATACTGATACAATGTAAGAGCTCTTTCAAGAATATATTTATTTTATCACCAAGTGCCTTTGCCATATTATTATAAAAAAAAAAAAATAGATAGAGGACCTTTGAGAGCTAATAAAACAGGAATGCTATGCTCATATTTTGGCAATACTTCTTTTTAGTGCTTAAGCTATTATTAGTCTGAACCAAGGAGCTTCTCAATAAGCACCATCACACTTCTTGATAAGAGTATAAATGAGCTGTAGCTTATTTCAGTCAATTTAGGAATGTGAGAGTTGGAATGTGACAGTTTAGTGCCTCCGGCATGGCCTCACTTACATTTCCTGGTTTCGCTGGTTTGGATAAGCAGCCGCCCACACTAGAACAATACCTCTAAAAATTTATTTTCTGAGGGTTTGTTTTGAAAATATGCTGTGGGAATGAAACCATAAATGGTAAGAGCTGAAATGCATAGAGTTTACGTACCCATACATTTACACGTCATTAGACCCGCAGAACCATTCAGAGAATGCATTCCTCATACAATAGCTAATCATCATTAAGACACACAAAGAGGAAGGCTAGAACTTGTAATTGCATTTGTTATAATGTAATATTCTTGAGGCAATCTGCATGTCTGACAGCTGGAAGACTGGGATATCAGGGATACAAACCCTCACCAGGACGAGATTACATTCACTTGTATTTTCTTGAATGCATACAGGGAGTGTTGCTCTTTTAATTTGATTAGATCATATCTCACACCTTTGCAAACACTAGTCACAAGTGACAGGTTCACAGCAAATACAAATAAGTGTAATACTGCTCCCTGCTCAGAAATACAGATCCTTAAATGCCCTGTACATATTAATGCTCCTAAATTATATCACATTTTTGTGGAAGATTTTATATAGTTGATTTTGGAATCAACTTTTTTTCCCCCATTGTCAAACTGTTTTTACCTCACAAATCTTTAATATTCTATTATTATTACTATTATTATTATTCTAAAAAATGCTGCTGTTAAAAGTAAAATCATATTAATAACAAACAAAAATACAAGAAAATAATAAAATAAACTAATAATAAACTGTTTGTGAATGTCTTTTTTTTTTTTTTTTTTAGTGTTCTAGAACTTAATTACACAGACATTAATTTACAGACATCTTAAGTATATTAATTATTTAGGTGGCTGAATAATATAATCAGCCTGTGGTATTCAAAGCATGGCCATGTCCAGACATGTTTTGCATGACCTCTTAAGTGACACCAGCAGGCTCCATTCAGACTTTAATACTCTTTCATCAGTGTTCAAACATTCAAATCAGTGCCATTTGCCCACTATAAGGTGTGAAAAACTACACGTTCCCCTTTGTCATTTAGGGTTTATTTAGTGAGGGGATCTCACGCAGAAGGTGTGAACTTCATTCCTCCGGTCCCCCATCCTCGTCTCCCTCCCTCCCCTTTGCCCACACACACACCTCACTTTATCTCCACCCACTGACACACTCCCTCTCTCATACATTCCCCTCTCGCCTGTCTGCTGCTTCAGTATCAGTCTCGTCTCTCCGGTGAACAGACACTCACTCACTCACTCCAGGGAGGTTGGATTACAACAGGGATCACTGAATTATTAGTCTTGCAGACAGATACACCAGCTCTCTCTCTCTCATCGAGGAGATACACACACTATCCCAGGATCAACATGGGGAGTAGTATGTCATGCGTCCCCCAGCACAACTTCAGGTTCTCCAGCAAGAGTTTCATACGGAGGAACAGGTAAGAACCATGAGAAACTACCTTAAAACTATGATATTTTGAAAGTATGAAGGCAAGTCATGCAAACTAGAGGGAAGTCATGTAAATGTTCTAATGCACCGTGATTTCATGCTCAGTTTGATATCGGATTGAAATGCCAGGAGTCGCAGGAATTTGGAAAATAAATCATATTACTGCTCAAACATTGCAAAAAATAATTTCGGAAATCATTATTTTTGCCTCGTTTTGCAGTAAAAATGTCTTTAAAACAAGATAAATTCACTTGAAAAGCAAACTTTTCAGAGCATATATTTTGAATTAAGTTTATCTTATCCCATTTGCAAACATTTTTTACTTAACTATATTTTATATGATTATTATTAATACTATTATTTTTTTTATATTTATATTTAAAAGAAGGAAAAATTGCTAATAGGCTAAAAATATATTTAATTCAACTATAATCTGTGAAAAGACTTGGTATCTTTTGCCATTTTACTTCTTAAATAAAATGTTTTAAGACAAAAATACACAAAAATATTTTTGTAGTATAGACCTACTGTAGAACAATGAAGAGGTGAACACGGATTGGCAATTTGAATTTAGCGGTGTAATGATGCCGTCTGTAAATCTCATTAGCTCAATGTCTGGATCTCACTTCACACTGACTGATACACTCATCTGCTAATAGAATTCACTAGTGTAATGAAGTTAGATCTATTTCTGTTTCCAGAGTTGCCTTCAGGGCAGGGAAGAGTTCTCAGGTTTCGTGGGTTTTTGAGAGAATTGGGTTTATCCTACACAGAAAGTAATACTATTGTGCTTGGACTGCTAGTGACAGCGATCCGTATAATTTACTGCTGTCCAATTTGGACAACTCTTCTGACTGTCAGTCAGCAAAATAGGCAGTCGGTCTACTTTAAATCAGAATGTTTGTCTGTTGTGTCTGGTTTGCATGTGCTCTGAATGTAAGTTAGTGGGTTCAGTTAGGGTTCAGAGTCCTAGACCATAAAAAAGCCTTTGTATTTTTACTGCGAATATCAGATCAGAGTTCAGTGCAGCGGGACGCGGTCCCTTTAAAACCCAGGACCCCTATCAGGTTCAAAATAAGTCCAATGAATGATTGTATTTTTAATGAAAACAATAGGTGAAAAGGTTATGCACTGTAAAAAATTATTTTCATGATTTGTTACCACAACATTTTTTCTTTTGTCCAATCAACTTCAATAATTAATGTGGTTCAGATAACATAATATTTTGAGTTTCTGTTGATTAGACCAATCGCCTTCATTGTATTAACTCAAATTTTTAATTTCAATGAACTCAAAATTTTAAGGCAACCAGGTAACTTACTTTTTTAAGTTAAACCAACTTTTTTGTTGTGTCTCTTACACACAGTTGCAAACTTGTCGCTGTCAAACTTTCATCACTTTTACGAGCATGTTCTGTGTACTGCCTGCAACCTGCATTCTTCTCCCGAATGAATTCTCCGGATGCCAAACACGTCCATCACTGAGCCCTAGTAAATCAACGATACTTCCCATTATTGTCTGCATGAATGAGCCCAGTGTTGTTATGCTAATTGCATTCAAAGCAGAGACAGATTGACAAAGAGAGAAAAGAAAAACACGGGAGTCACTGAGGACATCTCTCTCACTGAGGATGACTTCCTCGCTGACACCGACTTCCTTGGCTTATCGTGGGGCAGGAAGAAGTTCATTATACAGATCTGACACTAATGATTATAAATGGGGGTCATGGGCAACAAAAGGCATTTCATGAGCGGGGCATTGTGGCTTGTAACATAAGCTTTATTGTTTTTTCCCTTTAAATGGTGCAGACAGAGATGTAAAACTGATATGTTGACTAGTGCAAGCTAAGGAAGAATAGACATGTGTAATGGTGATGTAATCTTTTGTGTGGGACACTGAGCACCAGAATCTATACAGACAGCTTGACTCAGACTCAGTGTGATTAACTGCTCATCCTGAGTCAAGATAACCCCTATGTGGGGTCGCGTCCATCTTTTCTTATCCCACAACCCCACACTTGACTAACTAGGGTCTCTTGTTTTCTGAGCAGCAGCCGTTTGTTCCGGAAAAAGTACCCACAGGAGGGACAGGAGAAGTCCAATAGCATCATCAACATTCTCTGCACCGTCACCCCAAGAAAGGTGAGGAACTTCCCAGCTAATGTTTTCCTAACATTCCGATTAAGCTGAAAACGTAATTCCAAAAGTTATTTGAACATTCAAAATGTCAATTTATGTTTTTAAAAAGTTTTTCTTTGGTCTTACTAATGTTTTAAAAATGTTAGCAGAATGTTTCCAGAAAACAAGTTTATGTTCTAAAAACATTTTCCTAACATTCGATTCAGTTATAAAAACGTTATTTCCAAACATTTTCTGAACAATTCAAACGTCCATTTTTTGGTTTTAAGAATGTTTTTCTTTGATTAGGCTAACTTTTTGAAAAACATTAGCAGAATGTTACCAGAAAACAAGTTTATGTTCTAAGAATGTTTTACATTATGTTTTGAAAACTTTATTTTTGAAAGTTCATTCAAAATGTCAGTTTTAGGAACGTTAAAGAATGTTTTTCAAAATTGGAAGCTTTGAATGTTCTTTCCAAACATTTGGAAATAACATTGTCATAACTTAGGGCAACAATCTTAGATTGTAAACATGTATAAATAATATTTTGCTAATGTTTTTTAAGCTGTTAATGTAAGAACATTCTATTAATATTACTGCAAGAATATTTTGTTTGTAACTTTAAGAAAACCTTTGCAGAATGTTAGCCAAAGTTGTTGGCATGTCCCCTATTAGCTGGGCTTTCACATGTAAAGAGTACATATTTGCATATCTGATATTATTGAGAAAAAGAACTAACTTTTATCACTGTGTTGACATAGGAAATGTCCCCCAAAGATCTCCAGACAATTGAGAACATCAAATGGGACCCTCCATTCCCCTACGACCCAGCTAGTGGATGGAAGAAGAGCAGCATTAATGTGAAGAACTATGGCAGAATGATCCACAGCTCCAAAGTCCGCTTCCGCTTCCTGCACTGCCAGGTAAGACACACCAACTCGCATCCAAAACATATTCAATCAAATTCCACGCAAACACACTGTTGTCAAGAATAATCATTCAATAAAATACTCAAAACAGACTTTCATAAGATGATTAAGGTGGTCTAAGCACCCATGACAGTCACTTACTCACTCTCTATGAGCTAACACACAACAAACAGGTGGAAGATACAAGATGTCACATTGTGGTTGTATGAAGCGCTGTGGGAATGACGTACACGCATTTGCTGATTAATTGATGCAACTCGGTTTGGGGATTTTAGTCCATGTCGGAACATGCAGGCATGTGAAGTGTTGTGAAACGCAGAGATTATCTGGGGCAGAGCGCACTGATCAAACCACTGATATATTACACATTGGCTCTGAAGCGTGGGAATCTCTTTGGTTTGATAACATGTAGTCATACTGGGAAAAAAAGTGTGAAGGTGAAAGAAGGAGAAATAACCCAACACAGGGTGAGGTCAAATGGGGAACATACTGTACAGTGGTGATATTACAGTTGAAAGGAAATGTTACCTAACAGTATTTGTGATAATGGCATATTCTGTAACATGTGGTAAAGTACAAGCCTAGATCAGATGAAAGGAAATGAGCTGTCCATGATAAATCAATGTCTTTAGTGCAAACAAACACTTCTTGGAAATTATTCACAAAGAGACTTGATTTACACAGGATTATTTATCCATTCATACCAGGGATTGCGAATACGATTGCTACATTTAGCTTAGCACATATTAATGCTCTGTCTCTGGGTGAAATTCTGCATCTCGTTTTGAGTTTGCCTTCAACGTGACCTTTGAAAATCTTGCTATTCAGGCTAAGATTTAAAAAAAAAAAATAATCATTTAATCCTCTAATGTTATTGAATTCAAGCCTATAAAACAGCATTACCCAGAATGATCCCTCTGATTGTGTTGATCCTGAGCTGATGGAATGTGTCTGTTCTTTCAGGATGTGCATGACTGCTACCTGGACCTGTTCCAAACCCACCTCCATTTTGTCTCCAACAACACAACTGGACTCACATACCAGGTAAAAGATGCACCTATTCTTTTTGTTACACACAATAAACAATGCATACCACAGGCCGAAATATAAAGCAGCTCCATAAATGGCCATGCTTGTGTCATCACCCTAGGCACGAACCATCATTTGAGTCATGTGGTAACGAAGACGGAAATGACAGAATTTCTATGCTTTATGATGAAATGAAATGTGTCACCTCTCCATGCCAAAAATGCCACACTAAGTTGTATTCAATCATAAAAGTCTCTTTTTCTATTGTCACCTGCATTAATCAGGTTTTATTATGTCTGTATTTATTGACCTGAGTCACTGGGAGGCGGCCTGGTAATAAATGTTTATCAACGAAGGAGTGTTGTGCAATACTGAATGTGTCAGTGACAGACATCTAAAATATTATAAATTTCATAATATTTCTTTGTTTTTAAATATCTTAAAACATTCAATTCATTCCCAGGTTTAGTTATAGTTACACTCTAAAAAATGCTGGGTTAAAAACAACCCAAGTTGGGTTTAAAATGGACAAATCCAGCAATTGGGTTGTTTTAACCCAGCAGTTGGGCTAAATGTTTGCCCAACGTGCTTGGCAGTTTTATTTAACCCAACTATTGTTAAAAATGACTATATGGCTAGCTTAAAATGAATGCAAAATAGGTTAGAAATTAAAAATCAGACACATAATTACTAAAGGCAACAATAATAATCAAAAGATGAATATTTATTAATAAGCAATTTAATAAATGTTTATCGTTTAATCATTATTCATTAAACATATTAATAAAATGTTAATTTCCAACATACTTTGGGTTCATTTTAAGCAAGCAATACAGTAATTTATAAACAATAGCTGAGTTAAATAAAAACTACCCAGCAAGTTGGGTGAACATTTAACCCTGGGTTAAAACAACCCAATTGCTGGGTTTGTCCATTTTCAACCCAAGGCCTTAATTGAACTAAGGCCTAATCCTGGCTTAGTCTAAGCCCTGTCTGTGAAACCAGGCTTAGATACTATAAAAATATACTATAAACAAAAAAAAACAAAAAAAATTATATAATATATATATATATATATATATATATATATATATATATATATATACATTTTATTTTCCAATTAAAAAATTAGCAAAATCTATTTATGCTGTTTAAATACATAAATACAAAAATAATTTTGAATCTCAGTTTTTCAATGTCGATTTTTTTAATGGCTCTGTATATAAAAATGTTTATTTAAATCACTATAAAGGCAGATTACTAAACTTTCATTTGTTTTTGTTAAAAAGGGAACACTTCCTCTTAAAGAGCTCACGATTTGCAAGGTGCAGAACAGGAACAGCTTTGGTGATCTGCAGGAATTTGCATTCCAGATAAACGGTGAGTGTGCTTGATAATCCAGGGTTGAACAAACAGGAAAAGGTAGACAAGAAACACAAGATAAAGCAACAGTAAAAAGACAGTTACATACATATAAAGATTTGTACTAATACAATCCTACAGGGTTTTTTTTCCCAATCCCTGTTGTTCTCAGTGTTATTTGAGGGTGGAATTTGTGACTCTCAACTAACCAGAAAACAAAAGATTGTTGAGGCGTTTGTCTTAAAGCCACACTATGTAGGTCCAAAACCACTTCCCATGTTCGGACATTCCAGAGGTTCAAAAGCACTAAGACTAACTGAACCCTCCTCCATTTGCTACTAGTCAGAAGAGAGATAAATTGTCTTTCAAGGCCCCCCTTGTTATACGACAGGTGCGCCTGAACTCGCTCAGCTGCGGAGCAACGAAGGCCCTTTTCCTCTTCACCTCTCCGTCACAGTTAAAGTACTTCACATTCCAGGGCGCTGGACCTGAACACACAAGTTTGCTTATAAAATATTTATGAGAATTTACCACATAGGAAAACATTGACTTTATTGCTTTGTCACCCTGAGCAAAATGCTTTAAACTATGCCTAATGTTCTCGGAAGATGAGTCAATGTGGCCGTGATTGAATGAAAAAGTATTAAAGCTTAACCGTTATGTGCTGTTAAGTCCCATTCTCCAAATTACTAAATAAATCTCTTTATTTGGACTCACTATTTTAGATTGGAAAAAGATGATGTCTTAGATTGCTGGGAGTGAGATTTGGGAATCTATCAGGCACATCACAGAATTTTCAGTCCTGACTAAAAGTCTATGTATTCAGGGGGAAATTTTTTCCCCCTGATGTCTTGCACACGCCTTCACACTTTACTGGAAATGACTGTACAGAGCAGGTCAGAGTTGGTGATATCTATGCTGATAAAGGCTGGAATGCAGGTCAGATAAAATGGAGAATCCAGGTTTGATGCATTCTTTCAGAATAGCTGTTGTTAAGAAGGCATGGCATGTTGTAATGACAAGAGCTCTTGAAACAGATTGTTTGCTCTCAGGGTCAGAAGTGTCAACATTGACATTTTGACATGAAGCAGAGCAACGGTATCCAGACAAATGCATCTATACTTAAAAACAAGAGATTCACCAAAATATTCAGCAACCTGTTGCGGGCTCTTAAAGAGATCCAGATGGCTGTTGGTCATAGTCATCTGACCTAACCTCTGACCCCTTGTCTTTGACCTTTGTAGGGGTCAGCCTGAACCCTATCATCGTGTACTGCTCGACAGAGGAGGAGATGAACAACTGGTTTGGGCTTATGAAAGAACAAATCGAGGCCAATGGCGGCAATGCAATCGAACCGGAGACATATACAAGAATTAAGGTATGGTATCAGAATTACTGTATTTGCTGGATGCTAAAGCAAAGTAACAACAATGAACATGTAAAAAAAAAAGAAGGTGTTAATTCAAGTCAGAGTGACTAATGTTGGCCATTATCCTCTGGGAATTCATAAAGGAGTGGTTTCTTTTGTGGTCACCTTGACTGGATTTGAAAAAGACATGTTTTATTTTCTGTTCTGACACATGCTATTGCGGCAAGTGAAGTCACTGAGCAAAACATCTGCATCCCATAATTAGCAGAGACATGTAATTGAGCAATTCCCAATACTGATGATGACACTATCTCATGCCTGTTGTTTCTTTTAAACATTGATTTAAAGCCAATATTGCCTCCAAAGGTACAGTGCTCAGAAGAAACCACAGTGGGAAAGGAGGAGTTGAGGAACTCCATCAGTAAAGAGCCTATCAATGAGTGGGAGGGCTCGCAACGAGAGAGTCTAGGGACCATCACTTACGTCACGAAAGTCAGGCTGCAACACATGCCATGTCAGGTAAGAGCTCTCCAGGATTGATTATTTATATAACCTAAAAAAGATGAAAATAAAAAATATATAAATATATTTGCATGAATATAATGGCATAAAAACAATAACATGATAACAACAACAATATTTATTAAAAAATGTATTGTCTAATGAGGGAAGAAAATAAAATTACAGTAAAATGCCAGCCCCCCTTTCTGTATTCATCCGTGCAGAGTGCCATCGCGCCACTGAGAATGACGTTGACTCAGATAAGTCTTCGAATAAATTGTTTGGTCTTAGCATAAGGAGGGTCTAAATTCACTTCCATGCTTTCTTGAGAGGAGCAAAGCAGGCTCAGTTTACACTCAGGGTATGGTCACATTCACACCACCCTCATTAGTCAAAGTCTGCCTGGTATCAGCAGGTCTTCTTGAACAGACTGCATACAAACACACGGGCACGCTAGTTCATACTACTGGACTGTAGTGTGTAACCAAATATCCGGTGTACGTGTGGCCAAATATCTAAACCTTTTCCCGGACAGCAAGGGAGGGTGAGCAACTGATAGTCCTTCTGAAGTGTACTGTGAGAGCGGAGAGGATTTGCTTGTGAAAAGGGTGTGTAAACCAGTTGCTTGCCTCACGCACTTGACTTGACTCACCCAACAGCTGTCTCTGAACACACCCCGAGGAGCCGAGCTAAGACACACACTCGTGGTTGGTGCAAGACCTAACCAGTGTTTAACCAGTGCAAAAAATGTTTACAACAGTTAGTTTCGGTCCTCGAATTCCGCGCCAACAGCACTAGGATTTTTACTGTTTGCGTCACACCGTTTGTTGTCCGTATTTACGAGCTGCACACAGAACGTGTTTCAGAGCGCGAATTAAATTGTCCAAGTCACATGATTTCAACAAACGCGGCTTCGTTAAGTCCAGAGCCAAAAAAAAAAAAAAAAAAAAAAAGTCAGAGCCGTCAAGGGCTGGTTATGTCATTGTGTATCGACGCTGGTATCCAAACTGTTTATATTTTGTTATATTACATTGGCAATATATATATATATATATATATATATATATATATATATATATATATATATATAAAAATATTCGGAAGCAAAAAAACTGAACGTTTGACCTCATTTCACGTCGCATTTACACGTTTTGACCAACAGTTGCGCGGTGTTTCAAGCGCTTCTAGACAGTGAATCGTTTTGCAAAGCAAATGGTTCAATTGATTCACAGTTTCGAAAAGCTTTGACATTGAATCATTCACTCAATCGATTCGTTCAAACACACTAGGTGCGTCCCAATTTGCGCACTATTCTATTTGAGTATAAATAGTGCAAGTAGTGTGTTCACACTGAAAATTCCAAAAAGAAAAAGTGCACTTTAAATACCCGGATGATGCACTAAATTAACAGAAAAAACGAAGCGTGGAATATTGTACACTTCATTGCCTCAACTGTCGCAGCTTTAATTAGCCTACATTACGGAGGGGGTATCAGACTCCGATGTTTAATGACAAAATAAACATATAAAATTCATACACTACATGGATGAGTACATAGTGCATAAGTAGGCTACATAGTGTATAAGTGCATAGGAATGAATCAAGTTAATGACTGAGTCAATGAATCATTCTTTCAACCGATTCGTTTAAAAACACAGATTCATTTAGGAATGAAAGAAATGTGTAGAGATGGCTATGGAAATATTTTTGTTGGTGGGGCAAAAATAGAAAAGTATTTGCAATAATGTGTCTAAAATAAGTTACTCAATATTAGATTCTTGTCTGTTGAACTGTAGTGTAAAAGTAATAATAAATGTGATTCAATTTCTCTGTTTGGCACACAGGAGCAGTATGACCGTCTGCTGGTGCTGTACCCCAACTATCTCATAATTCTGTCAGAAGAGAGTGATGGCCTCTTTTACAAGGTATCTCAAAATAATTTCATTTGCACAAATGAATACATCAGCAACTCTGCATAAATAATTTAGTGATGCACTCTGAAAATAATCTTGCATGTATTTGCAATTGCAGGGCAAACTTCCTCTCAACATGATCACAGTTACAACTCCCTGCCAGGACATCAAACCTAACACGTTTATGATCGAGGGTGAGTTATAACTCAAGTCTTCAATTGCCGGATGTTATTGTCCTTGGCACAGATCTGATATGTGCCTATCAAGATGAGTGTAATTTATGATGGTTTTCCTGTCATGCTGTGCCCTGTTTCTGCACAGAATCTGATGCATATCTGACTCTAACACTTGTGGGTTTCGTTGTTAGGGAAGTTGATAAACCCCATCATCGTGTCCTGTCTGAACAAGAGCGCGTTCCATGACTGGATCCAGTTTTTTAAAAGTGCTGACGTCCCCATCCTCAGCCCTCCTCCCCCTGTGTATGACATCATTTACACTCCAACACAGAAACAGGTGAGCGGTTGCTTCCATCTTGGACATGGTGTTGAATATCTTAGATATTGCCTGTAAATGCTGCGAGATATTCACTTTCTCTGTTATTCTCAGGCTGTAGAGTTTGACAGGTGGAGCGGCAGCAGCCACGGAGTTACTGACCCACTAAGGCAGTCTCAGGACAAACGCAGATCCCATGAGCTCCAGCTGCCTAGTGCCGATGACAACCCTGTGTCCCCTGGTTACGCTGAGCCTCTCTGCGTAAGTGTCTATCTCACCAGCCCAAACCTATTAACATCAAGCTGTGAACATGATATTTGTCCAGCTGCAATGTGTTATAGGGAACAAGTTTACCTGTGAATTGTTCTTAGTATTTTACAGTTTGATTTTATATCTAGTGTGAAATTGGGTTAGGCAGGGTTATCTACAGATTTAATATATGGGGCATTATTCATCAGATTAACTTGTCTTGCATGTTTATTTTGGAGGAGCAGCACATGTGCTTGTGAAAAAAGATCAGCAGTGTTTCAGTTGAACTGTTAATAATTAACTTGTGTGCAATCAATTTCCGTTGTGTTACAAGACTCTTGGGATTAGTACTTAACACTAATCCTCAAAAAGTATCCATATTACATTCTTTATTCTATTTATTCCAGTTTTCAACTCTTAAAGCCCCATTTTCACAGACGAGGCTTAAGCCTAGTCCCGGACTAAAATGCATGTTTGTGCTGTTTTAACTGAAAGTAACTTGCCCTGACATATCTTAAAATTTGTCAATGCCATTGTTTTGTCTCAAGATGCACACCAGTAATGTTTTTTTTCTAAAGCATGTTTATAAAAAGCTACTTAATTATCCTAATTGAACTAAGGCCTAATCCTGGCTTAATCTAAGCCCTGTTTGTAAAACCAGGCCAAAATGTTCATATTTGAGATTTAATCCTTCATGACTTGCATGTATTGATGTTCAGCCACAATATTACATGGTGTTACGGCATTTTAAACTTATTTTATTTCAGTTAGTTGCCAAGGCAACATTTCTATTTTTTATATTTTTTTGTTTGTGTAAAGTTATTGGTAGTCTGGTAAATTAATGTGAATACAGTGCAGTTAATCAGTTTTTGTGTTGTGTGTTGTTACAGTTCATTTCCAGCAGGCCGACCTCCTCAGACACACAGTACTCGGCTCACCTGGGCAGCAGGAGCAGCAGCTTCTCCTCTCGTGTCAGACCCACCACGGACCACCACCCCGTTTCTCTCCACTACTCCTCCCCGCCACAGTCATCCTATCTCGCCTCTGAAGGGCCCATGTCACCGGTTTACAACATGCCGTACAGTTCTGTGCACTGCAACGGCCCTGTTCAACGAATCGAGAAAGCACCACTAGTTAAGGTAACAGAATATGCCTTACCAGATGCCCAGCTTAATGCCTAGTTCTATTTTTTGTTCTTAAAAGATCAGTGATATTTGCATTGCAAATTACTATTTGAATGATTTGATTATAATTTCACTTCATAGTTCACTTAAAGGGTTAGTTCACCCAAAAATGAAAATTCTGTCATTAATTACTCACCCTCAAGTCATTCCACACCTGTAAGACCTTCGTTCATCTTCGGAACACAAATTAAGATATTTTTGATGAAATCCGAGAAGTTTCTGTTTCCCAAGAGAAAGCAATGTAATTACAACATTCAAGGTCCAGAAAAGTAGTAAACACATGCAAAAACAAAACAAAAAAGACAAATTTGTTGAATAAAGTCATTATTTTTATTTTGTTTTTGCGCACAAAAAGTATTCTCCTCACTTCATAATATTAAGGTTGAACCACTGCAGTGACGTGGACTATTTTAAAGATGTCTTTAGTACCTTTCTGGACCTTGAAAGTGGTGGTTAAATTGCTGTCGATGGAAGAGTCATATACCTCTTGGATTTCATCAAAAATATCTTAATTTGAGTTCCGAAGATGAACTAAGGTCTTACGGGTGTGGAACGACATGAGGGTGAGTAATTAATGAGAAAATTTTCATTTTTGGGTGAACTAACCCTTTAAAAAATTGGATGGCTAAAAACATGCATAACTTTTTCATCTGTCTTTCTTTAGTCAAACAGCTGGAGCACACCACAGACAAATGTCAAACACCAGTTCTTAGTTCCTCACCGCCACTCGGATTTGGTCTCCCACCGCAAACCTCTCTCGCCCCTTTATGATGACCCCAGCACCCCTAGTATGTACCCTCTGGAGGAGAGCTCTGCACAAGCGTCGGTAAGTGGGTCAGGATATCAGATCCGCTCTCTCACTTGACACCGCTGCCTTCGGTGACCAAACACCCAGGGGCTCTGATTTGATGAGTTAAAGCCATGGAAAGTCCCCATAGCCTACATTACTAATTGATCCATTCAGATGCATAATGGAAAAGGCTGCTGAGCGAACAAGACAAACTGTTATCCTTCGTAACATGCACATTTGAGACAATATTTCTGCATGGAATGCAGGTTTACACTTGTCTGGGTTTTTTTTTCAACATGGGTTTAGGTCTAAATCCTTTAATCAGCTGACTACATCAGGTTTAATTCACTATGCTATCATCTTGAATACAGACAAATCTCATAAAGTGCATGTTTTTCTTCTTTACAGCACTCTTCTCGGGGCTCCATAGAGCAGTCGTACCCTCCTCTCCTTCCTCCCTCCTTCCGGCTGTGCACTCCTCCTCTTGGGCGGAAAAACAGACATGGCAAGGCCCAGGAGCCCGAGGTGGTCAGCAGCCAGTGGTCTGATGAGCTGCGAGCCGAGGCCGTTTCCAGACTGAAGATACTGCCTGCTCCAAACAGACAGCCACAACACAACCACATCTCTCAGGTAATGGGACAATAGTAGTTTTTAAAACAAGTCATTTATGCTTAACAAGGCTGGATTCATTTGATCAAAAACACAGTATTACAGTATATATACACAGTATATATACAGCATTACAATTTAAAATGTTTTCTACTTAAAGGGTTAGTTCACCCAAAAATGAAATTCTGTCATTTATTACTCACCCTTATGTCGTTCCACACCCGTAAGACCTTTGTTCATCTTCGGAACACAAATTAAGATATTTTTGATAAAATCGGATGGCTCAGTGAGGCCTCCATTGACAGCAAGTTAAGATATTTTTGATGAAATCCAAAGGTATGACTCCTGCATAGATTTGTTTTTCGAATCAGTGGTTCGGAGCGTGTATCAAACTGCCAAAGTCACATGATTTCAGTAAACGAGGCTTCTTTATGTCATAAGTTTTTCGAAACGTTTTGAAATTTCAATGGTTCACTTGACTTTGGCAGTTTGATACACGCTCAATGATTCGAAATGAAAGATTCGTAAAGCTTCGAAGCTTCATAAAGCAGTGTTTTGAAATCACCCATCACTAGATATTGTGGAATAAAGTCGTTATTTTGTTTTTTTGCTGCACAAAAAGTATTCTCGTCGCTTCATAACATTAAGGTTGAACCACTGTAGTCACATGAACTGTTTTAAATATGTCCTTAGTAGCTTTCTGGGCATTTGAAAGTGTTAATTATCTTGCTGTCAATGGAGGCCCCATGTGATTTTAATGACAAAATTGTCATTTTTGGGTGAACTAACCCTTTAATATATTGAAATATAATTTATTCCTGTAACTCCAGTCTTCGATGCCACATGAAGTCACTTTAAAAATCATTCTAATATGCTGAATTGGTGCCCAAGAAACATTTCTCATTATTATCAATGTTGAAAACAGTTGGGTTGCTTAATATTTGTGTGGAAACTGTGATACAGTTTTTCAGGATTCTTTGATAATTATGGTAGAAAGTTAAAAAGAACAGCATTTATTTGAAATAGAAATCTTTTGTAACATTATAAATGTCTTTAGTATCACTTTATGTCAACTTTGTGTCCTTTCTGAATAAAATTATTAATTTCCTTCCCAAAAAATCTGACCTCAAACTTTTGAATAATAATAATAAAAAGCAGCATGAAAAAATGATTGGTATGAAAAAAATGATCTCTTATTCTTCTGTCTTTTACAGAGAGGTTTCTCAGGTCACACTGTCATGGAGGCACAGCAGATATCTTACGGTTACTCGCCAGGTAAGAATTTTTGGCATGCAAATCTTAGCAGGCAGTTACAGTATCACAAAGACGCACTGATAGTTATGTTTCACAGACGTATATACGGAACTAGATAGGCAAGATATGCACGGCAACGTGCATGACCAGTTTTGTGACCACAAGTTTTGTTTAGAGTGTGAAATGTTGACTTAGATCATAAATATATTTTATAGGCAGGTTAAAATAATCAAAATTAATTTTGATTCATTGTTTCATTGAATTGTTTCGTTGTCTAATTAGGCCACACCATATAAACTCTCACTTGTCAAGTTTAAACACAACACCATAGGGAGGAAATAATCCATGTTGACACGTGCATAAACCAGACTCTCACGGCACAGTTAGGATGGTTTTAGAATGACTTTTCCAGCACACACACACACACACTGTTTGATGGGGCGTGGTGGCCCAGGCAGGACATGTCAGTGGAAACAAGAGTGCAGATGAAGGGGTGTGTGTGTGTGTGTGTGAGTGTGTAATATGGCTCAGGTCCAGGGTATTTTAAATGACAGCACTGCAGGTGGCACATGAAGGAAAGACCAGTTAAAGGACAGAATTACCACTGAGGGTGATTTAAAGCTCACAAGTGGGAGATCCTGCAAGACATCTCAGAGCCTCTCTGCGAAAAGAACACAACAAACGACACGTTAGATCTTAAATTAGGGCATGAAGTATCTCGATGGTTCAGTTTACTGACTTCTAAACCTTGGCGCCTTTGATTTAAATACTACATTTTTACATATTGAATCCCAGTATTGTAAGACAATTGTCGAGCTCAGTGATAGAAGACCAGGAAATTTTACCATGACGCAAACTGGCGCCAACTCACATGACATGAGATCACAGCAATAGCAAACCACAATGATCCAATCAATTCCCGATAAAAAAAACCTACATTTTTTCTTGTTCAAGAAGCCATTTCACTCGGATATGCGTCACAATAGAGAAGAAAAGACTATCGTAACTTCTGTTTCATGCTAACTTTAAAGTTGTAGATATTTTTATAGTGATTTGCTGCTTTTCTAGGTATGCTGATACTCAATTCTAAATTATTTTATTGGCTAAAAATTGCAGTTTGTAAGTGCAATTTATATAAATTGAAAAAATCTATTAATTGTGAATTATTAAAAAAAAAGAGTAGAAATCCATTATTCAAAATTCTGGGGAACTCTGTAACTTAGTAGAAATAGTATTCATTAAAATATTTCAAGCTTTTGAAAAAAAAAAAAAAAAAAAAAAACTTAATTAATGTTTTTCTTCTCACAGATGACTCGTACCTTCAACCAGTGGAGCCAGATGACCAGGAAATGGACTATGATAACATATGGGAGTTTGACCCGGATAATAGGATGATTCAGGCCCTGCCTGGAACTTCACCACACCGGACACAGGCTTACTTTGGAGCTCAAGGCCTGGGCGCTATGACAACACAGCAGAGATGGTCATAAAAGAGAACAATGGGCTTATGCCCGTCCGGACTTGCACACATAGCAGACTAATCAAAGCCACACATGCACAATGGGCATGTCTTTACCAGGGGCCGGCATGCCCGAGTATCAGGATATTCACAGTTTGTTTATTCAATGGCTCTATGACACATTTTGCACATGTAATATACTTTAATTCTGTGGTGATGGTTTCACACTGCTGTATGTATTCGGTACGAACAAGTGTGCTGTATTTATGTATATATGAATATAAGGAAAAAGTACTCCATTTTTTCAAAGGTAGCATTTGGGAGTTTTTGCATTTAGTTTAGTTTGTGTCCTTTGTGAGTCCTACACACTACTGGAAATTGTTTGTATATGGATATTTTTAAATACATACCAAATGTAAATATATTCTTTTTTCTATTTAAGTGTTAAATGTAAGTTTTTTATTATTATTGATTATTATTATTGTTATAATATTTATATTTCTTTCATTATGGCTTTCTACTATCTGTTCAAAAGATCTATTTTTTTCTGTGGAGGTCAAAGGTATTCATTCAAAGAAAAAGTTTTGTACTGTTTTCACTGTTTATGACAAACAAACAGTGATAAAACATAGCTGTAACACTGCTTTAGCTGTTCACTTTAAATATGAACGTGTGGTTTATTTTTTACATTTTTGAGTGATTTAAAATGTATTTTTAAAATAAAACAAGTTCTCTGAACTCCTTTACTCTGTCATGTTGTGTAGAACGTTTAATTTAGTATGGCTAAACAGCACAAATGCTTTAAAAACGTCCTTCAACTCTGTGTTGGAAATTCAGAATTTGAATTATGAAAGTCCGTCCGCGTGGCCTATATAGGGGTTATGCGCAATCTAACTTCCGTATTCTGTAAAACAGAATGTCTGTCAGCGTGGCCTATATTAGTGTCCTCAAAGACTATGGAAAGGGACTTAGGTGACCTTTACCTCAGGGTTCTGGTGCCATCTGCTGGTAACATTTAGAAGTACTTAACTTAAATGTCTCGATAGCAAATTTTCTTAACTTTCTCCAGAAACTTTAGAACACATCTCAGTTTCTATCCGCTGGATAAGTCTTGACGTAAGGAACGCCGTTTCTGGGTCCAAGCCCCGGCTCGTTTCACTTGAGAATGCCATCTCGACGGACGTTTATGAGCGTTATTTATTCATATTAAACATTTTAACATTTAAAATACTTACAATCTACACAACAGTCTCTGTGCTCACAGCGTCACAGAAATTTGGATTTTGGTGTGGAGATAAGGTTATGATTATAATTTTTTGGTAGTATTACACCACATCATGTGTGTATATTAGCACCGTTTGTTGTTTTCTTGTGGTATGAGATTGAGCGTTTGGACCCGGAAGCACTGCCGCGTGACGTCAGACTTAACGTTAATTCCCCTCAGTTATAACAAATTTAACATTTATCAGGTTTTCTGGTAGGCTACAATCATAGTACAATTGGTTGTTCATTCCCCTCTTGTGGCCAAAATAAGTATTACTAACATAAAAGTGTACTGACAAATAAAACCATTTAACCTTTTTTAAATGCTTTCAAATAAACATAATATTTATTTTAGATACAACAGACATAAAACGAATTTCCTACATTACATTTAAAATGGGTGACATTTAAAAAAAAAAAATGTTTTCAGATCTGAAGTGACATCATCACATGGGTATATGACTTAATGTTAATATGGTCTATAAGTACACCAAAATAATTTGGCCCAGCAAAAATACCAGTATCTCAGTAGCATCACAATATATAAACTGACTATTTGTGAATAGACATTAGCTCTTCCATTGAAAACTCTCCACATGTAGACTTACTTAGACACACGTCCATCTTCATCATAACATTTCCATAAGCATCTCAATATCAAATATTAATCAACATCCCGCTGCTCTCATCACAACGCACAACAGCATTCACTGCGAACAGTGAATCCACGATATCTCTGATAAAGGGCTTTGGTCATTTCATTAACAATCTACTTTTTTTTTTTTTTAATGGATATGCAGATTACTGAAATGTTTAAACACGAAAGATACATATTATAAACACTACTGTCACTGGTCTGAAGTCACAGTCATCTATTGTGTATCAAGTTTATCAACTGAGTTTATCAGCAATAAAGGCACAGGAGAGTATTAATCATAATAATATATACTGAGAATGATGGAAAATGTCCTGCATGCACGTTTGACATTCATCATCACCCTTTTGGATTACATGGAAAAAGGGTGATGTGATTGAAATCAGATCTGGAGGAGTTATGCTGACTCTATCTGACGCAAAGAAGTTTTTCCAGAGACCTCCTCCCTCTTGTGTCTGCGCAGGTATCGTATTGCCGAGAGTGCACTGACGTTCGCAAGAAGAGCTGAACAATAAAAAAAGCAGATATGTGTCATTATGGACGCATTCCTTAATTAACTTTTTTTTCCTCAGTTTGTTGTGATGCAAAGCTTTCTACCAAGGAAAGCGGCTTAACTTTTTCATCTGTTAAGAGCAAAAAATTCTAAGTAAAAACTGTCAAAATACAACTGAACGACTGAAGTAATGGCTCACTCGAAAGACTTTAAGCAATTTATGTCATAAGTATATTCATGAAACAAATATATATATATACCAGCTTTCCAGGTGTCTGCTCCTGAACCTGTCGATTTCAGCACCCACGAGGCAAAAGCAATACACACCAAGCACATGTCTGCCTGTTTAAGAGGCAAGAATGGGGCATCCAACCCTAGAAAAGAAGCATTACAATTCAGAACAGCAGGACAGCATCACTTAATGATCTTTTTTTAACAATGTAAAAGTCCTACTTTTGTTCAATTTAATGTATCTTTGCTGAGTATAGGCAGAATTGACATTGAATAGCAATCAATGACTATATCTCAAATGACTGTATAAGTGGCCTGGTGTTCCTGGAGTTTTCTCTATTTTTACTTGCACTTCAAAGTGAAACATGTTCATAAATTCTGGCACACAGCAGATTTGAGAAGCTGCCAAGCAGGAGTGTAGAAAGATTCGCACGTACAACCATTCCACCGGCCCGGGCATGGCTCTACATGTGACTAGAAACTCTCAGTCAGCACATATTGACAGAAAAGGGATGAGAGTTGACTAACATATGACTAACATAAATTATTTCCAGAAAATGTAGAGATACCAATGTATTCTCTCATTTTAGGGTCTCTTATGGCTGATAAAGTTTAAAGGGAACAAATAAACCCTTTGAGAACAAGTACTACTGTTCAATTTCCAGTTTCAGTGTATGAATAATGTGTGGTAGAAGTTCTTACTTGGATCAGCAACAACTGTCTGCATCTCCATACACTTCTTCTGTTGCTCAGCCAGTTGCTGGAAGATGCTGTTCTCCAGGTTGAGGAGCAAGGAATCTGGGAAAGTGCTCCCATTAGGGCCCAGAGCATTAATAGGCTGAATGATTCCTTTGGGAAATGTTTTTACAGGGACGAGTTCCCCAGAACATGTATTCTCTTCAGGGATGGTAAAACCTGTGCGCCGAACTCTTCTAAGTGAAAGAGGGTTCGTCCAGAGGAAGTCACTCTGATCTTCAGAAAAGAAGTGCTCATACATGTCAACAGGATCATGGTTGGGAGACTTATGGTCATACCGTGTCACTACCTTGATAACCGTGTTCTCGTTCTCCTCATCTTCGTCAGGGGAATCTGGGAAGAAATAGTCATATGCCTCTGGGAACTGAAGGTTTCTGTTAGCTGTGCGGGAGCAGGAGAAAATGGGAACTATTTTATCTCCACTTGACTCTTCCACAATTGGATAAACAAAGCTTCCAGCATCAAACTCTGAGAAGAAATGGTCATACATCTCAGGCAGAGAAGTGCCTGTTCCATCAAGGTGCAAAGCAGCTATGTTGTCTGCACGAGACGCACAATGCTCAGGTTCATCCTCACCGAAGAGATACTGGATTATTTCAGAAAACGTGATGCCACTGGTTTCTACTTCCTCTTCATCATCAGACAAGCTCTTTGAGCCTGAAGTGTTCACATGGTAAAAAGGATCTATGAAATCATCTACCTCTGAATAGATTGAATGCATAGAGGCATTTCTGAGTATTTTCCTGATTGGTTGAGCATCTAGAGCTTGCAGGTTCTGCACACTAATGTTCTTACACATTCTTCTGAAACACTGTTGAGCATTAGCCGTGTAGAGATGTTCAGGAAGAGTGGTTTCCGAACTTATGATCACCATTTCGTCACCCGCAACTACTGGATCTGAATCATTCTCCCACATCACACCACAAGAGCTAGGGATCTCACACGACTCGTCCTCTTGCTTTGAAGAAAATGGGGTTTGAAGCTGTGCAAGGTCTTCGTCCAGATCAGATATGTAAGACATATCTCCACTTAAGCGGTCCGGCTTGGAGTCGTCAGGTTGTGTAAAGTAACCAGAGTCTCCAGCATCTGTAGTGTCCGCAATGCTACCATCCTCCAGCTGGGTCAAAACGCTGGTTTGCTGGGTGTTACCAATTTGCCGTATACGCAATATGTCATTGATGGTTAGCTTCTCCATTTCATTCCAGAAGGATGAGATGGCATACACAGGGCATGGAAGATGATCTGCAGCATCAAGAGAAACACTCTCCAGATCTTTGGCTCCACTTTTCGACTCAGCTGAGGAAGTGTACTTCATTTCAGCAAGTGTATTATGAGGCAACTCTGAAACATCTTGTGTAGGACCACTTATGTGTTCACTAGATCTGGTGGACTTGCCACAAAATAGTTGTTCACCACTGGCTGAAACAGCAACCTCATTAGCACTGATGTCTCTCTTATCGTCTGATTCATATGAATTCCCTGGCTTTATGGGTGAGGCATTCACAATTAATGCTTCACTAGTCTCATTTCTGCTTTGGATATGACTTTCATCTGTTCTATGATAAATATTATCAGACATAGGTCTCTCCGTCTTTGCATCTGTCTCGTTTATAGGTATATTCATGTTTATTTCAATGATTTGAGGGGTCGAATTGCTTTGATATTCTGAAATGTTCATTTGAATACATAATTTTTGTTTTTGAGGGGCATCCTGTGAACAAGTAAATGTTTCTGGACCATCCAAGCAAGTTTCTACTCCATCCATTTTCTCAGTTAAAGACAAGCTGCTTTCTTTGGAGTCTGAAATTTCTACGAAATTCCTTTTGCTTGTCATGGTTTGTTCATTTTTAAATACTGAACAGTCAGTCTCATTTCCTAAACAGGATATATCTTTGTCTTTAGTCAATTTAAAAGAGACTATGGAGGAAGGAGGTTCTGTTGAATCAGCAGCAATGGAAATGTTAGGAGATAATAAGGATTTCCTCTGATATCCTGCATCAGAATTATCATTTAGAGGTGCTGATAAGGTCTCTCTAATACCGGTCCAAGTCTCTAAGTGTAAAGCAGGATCAAATTTAACCATATTTAATCCACTTTCTTGTAAATTCAGAACTTTATCTATCCTGGGTAATGGGGGAATCTCTGTTTTCAATTGTCCTTTGTTTACAAGAGACATGTCATGCATGCTTTTGGACATAGTATTAAAGCTTGTGTGTACAGCTTCAGGCTTTAAAGGTATGGTGCCGAAATTACTGGTAAAAGATACTGGCAAGCTTTTTGAAGACTTCAAATCAGCGGAAGCCTCAAAGTCAAACATGTTTCTAGGCTGTAAAAGATCAGTATTTTGTGTTGTTTTACTTCTTTGAAGTGATATGTGCTCTGTCTTCCAGACATTTGAAGGAAGGTTATTCATCTCTTCCCTCTGAATGAATCTCTCTTCCTCTGATTCACTTTGATGGATGTGGATCTGAGCCTCACATCCTGGTTCTACTGGTTCGATACCAATTCTCTTCTTTTTCCTCCTCTTTCTCCTGAGATTGGAAGGTGACACTGGGATCTGACTGACTGCAGAATCTTTTGAGTCAAAACTGTTTCTGGTATCCAGTTGAGCAATATTTTGTCTTGCTGGAATTGGGTCTGCCATATCTTTCCTATTAACCGTTACCATTTTCTCTTTGTCAGGTGGCTTTGTTTCAGGTTTCAAGTCTTTGCTGATATCACCACATCTTCCCTGGTGCTTATCTTTCATTCTTACTGTAATTAGGGGAGTTGACAATGCCTTCCCTCCAATAAGTAGCTCAGTGTTAGACTTTGATGCATCTTCTTGTGCATTAGCGGATTCAGGCTTTCTAGCTTTTTCTGAGGCTATATCACCCCAGGTATTAACCACACCCTGCTTAGCAATTTTACCTATAAGACTGGCCTCATTTCTGCCAGATGGACCAGTATCTACAGACAGAATATCCTGCTTATCAATCAAACCCTCCAGATGGCCTGTCTCCTCACTTCCCCAATTGAAAACGTGGCTTTGTTCCAATTGCTGTTCGTTTTCTGTGACACTTTTTAACTGCTCAAAGAACAGATTGACAGTCTGAAGGTGCAAGTCTTCCTCACTGCCAGAGAGAACCTGCTCTGGACTACGTATTCCGTACTTGCTGAGGTAATTATACACAGGTGATCCCTCACAGTCTGGCGGGCCATCAATCTGAAGGTCTGGATCAGGCTCTGTGGATGCTGTGTCCACAGCCAGGGTCCTGTCTAGAAAGTGGCAGCCCATCTCATCAATGTCACTCATACCAGAGTCCTCTCGGCTGGCAAGCACTGGAGAGAGCAGGTCACAGTCCTCGCACTCCTGAAAAAAACAGTCCCAATCTTGGTCCGAGATGTGCACGCTGTATTCAAAGTCATCCATCGTGAATGAATGATACACAGACGGTTCTGAATCTACAATTGAAACATTAACTAATCAATCAGTGACATGAATAAATAGTCTGTCAAAGCAATTACACAAAAATATGGATATATTTGAAAATGCAAAAAGTGGATGTTTTTATCGCCATCATGGGGATGGCACAACCAGTATGAAGTGACAGGTAATTAAAGGCACACTATGTAAATTTTCACCATTAGAGGTAGCTTATTCAAAACAAAGGCATAGTTTGATGACGCCTTGATTTCGTGGAATCATGGGAGGTGTTGTCTTTACATCTACAGCCGGTGGAAAATAATCGTGACGGGACCCGGGCAGATATCATGTTCATGGATGAGATTATTAATGTACTGTAGTATTAAGCAGAGCAGGGCTAAGTGACATGCGAGCAGAAACGAGGCCGCTGGAGTGATTGCTAACGAGAGATGAGCACAACACACGTCTCGAAAGCAGCAGAACTTTTATTATGCCACAGTCGCCGCTTCCGCTTCTTCCGGTCAAGCGTATGTGGGGTAAAGCAGCGCTGTTTTATCATATTAGATACATTTGTGTGTTGAAAGTTGTAATAGTGCTACTCTGCGTTCGCTCGGCGGCTACTATGAGACACTTGTTGCACACTGCAGTAAACTAGATCGATATTAGGCATGGTAAAACATGGTACTCGCTGTAAATCAAGAAAACGAGATTTACACAATAAGAATTACTGTGTTGAGCTATATAACATGATTAGTTTTCTGTCGATTAATGTATTCATCCAAACAGTTGCTCACTGGTCTAATAAAACACATAATATATTAAAGCGTCTTTGGTGTTTCCATGGTTTCTACAAAATAAAACCGGAAACTGAGGGTAACGCGGGTATGATGTCCTTGATAGGCGACGCACGGACATAGTCCGTGTCCTGGTTAAAATTGCTCATTTCTCTGGATTTAAACATTCTTGGAAACATTTGGGATAATGTAAGTACACAAGTCAACAAAATATATAACATTGTTCTAGTGTTTTTTTATATATATATTTTAATCCAAAAATATTACATATTGTGCCTTTAATGTAAACATCTATGCTAGTCTTCTGATTAACTAGGACTATACGTGCTGCAACCACAAATTGTGATACAAAATCTTTTAAATCAAATTTACACAATACAGTTGCATGCCATATAAATGCTATTATTTCAAGCTTTAAATAAAGCTTAAAGTAAAGTTATTTATTAAACCAACTTTCAATAAATAACATACATTCAAAATGGTACACAACAACTAAATATATAGATTTTGTATACCTAAGATTATTTCGTTTTCGTTATTTACCGTTTACCTTTTTTTTGATATTGGTATATCAAAAAAACTAACTTCAAGCTGTCAAAATTGTCAAGGGACCATGGTAATTAATTACTATCTAATTAATATATATGGGAAGCTGCATCAATGCATTACAAGAATCTGCATAGGTTTGCATCAGGTAAAAAAAAAAAAAAAAAAAAAAATCTACATCTCATTATAGTCAAATTAAAGAAATGAAATGAAATTCAATCTGTTATCTGCATAGGCTCAGATGAAATCAGAACTGATTCATTGGAAATCAGAAAATACAAACTCAAACAAAAGAAAATGTAGAAACTATACAGGGTAAATTAATGTTAATTAATCACTATCAATCATTTATGTACTCAAGCTCTTCGAAAAAAAAACTGCTTTTCCTTTTTTTGTTTTTGTTTATTCTATCATTGGTAAAACTGCATGGGGAACCAAGTATGCAGAGTCCACTTTATTCCTTCACATTTAGATTTTTCTTTGGTGTGCACACTATTATCAAACTAATACTAAACTTAAAGCAGAAATGTGTACAGTACCTGTTCAATGGTGTGAAAGTACAGATGTCCCAGAGCAGTTAGCCTTTCACACCACTTCAGTAGTTTGAGGCATAGTGAATGCCCTTTGAAGTGTGTCCTTCTGAGTAAGAGAGGTACACCACAGGCCCTATGATTTGTTATAAATAGAACAGCGTTACACATCACGTAATACACGCAGTACGCTCTCTCTCTCTCTCTTTGACACCTTCCACCAGGCCCCCAAACAAATATGTCCACCATGAACACCATAGCTTCTTGGCTGGCTCTGATAGAAAATCTACAGTATATATTACTATTGTATTCAGCCCTGAAGAAGTCACAACAGAATCCTCCAGAAGAATAACTGGTCATGAAAACCATGCCTCAGTCGCAGAAAAAAATTACACATTAGCAACAAAATATTAATGTGAGGTTTGGCAGCTTTAGGTTGAATAAGAGTTTATTTTAGAGTTTGTATTATATTAAAATTAAATATTAAAATTTGTTTTTGTAATTTGTACACATTTTTTCACAATATATTTTAATAATTGTAATTATATTGCAATAATGCAATAAAATATATGTATATAAAATGTAAAGTTTGGTTCCACTTTATATTAAGTAGCCTTACTATGTACTTACATTTAAATTAATAATTTGATACAATGCACTTATTGTGTACATACATTTTTACATTGTAAATACCTGCATGTAATTACATCTGTAATTAATTTCTGTAATTGCATTCATAATTACACTGTTGACCCATCCCTTACACCTTAACCCAACCTTAAACCTACCCATACCACCAAACCTGTCCCTAACCGTACCCGTATCCACCTCAATAGCAGCAAAAGTGTTTTGCAATACAACATGAACACAATAAATACATTGTACTTATTTTGATGCAAGTACATAGTACTTAAATGGTTAGTTCACCCAAAAATGAAAATTCTGTCATTTATTACTCACCCTCATGTCGTTCCACACCCGCAAGACCGTCGTTCATCTTCAGAGCACAAATTAAGATATTTTTGATGAAATACAAGAGCTCTCTGACTCCTCAATAGACAGCACTTTCAAGGTCCAGAAAGGTACTAAAGACATCGTTAAACTAATCGATGTGACTGTAGTGGTTCAACCTTAAATTTATGAAGCGACGAGAATACTTTTTGTGCGCAAACATAACGACTTTATTCAACAATATCTTCTCTTCTGTGTCATTCTTGTACGCTGTTTACGTCCAGTGCTTCCAGGTTCTACGTCAGAACGCTGACTCATTGGCCGGTTCCTGCGTTAGCATCACACGCATGTGTTGTGCTGCGCACGTGAACAGTGTTGGCCAATACTGAGTCCGCGTTCTGACGTAGAACATGGAAAGAACTGGATGTAAACAGTGTACAAGAATGACACAGAAGAGAAGATATTGTTGAATAAAGTCATTATTTTGGTTCTGTTTTCGCACACAAAAAAGTATTCTCGTCGCTTCATAAAATTAAGGTTGAACCACTGCAGTCAAGTCGATTATTTTAACGATGTCTTTAGTACCTTTCTGGACCTTTCTGGTTAAAGTGCTGTCTATTGAGGAGTCAGAGAGCTCTCAGATTTCATCAAAAATATCTTAATTCATGTTTCGAAGATGAATGAAGGTCTTATGGTTTTGGAACAACATGAGGGTGAGTAATTAATGACAGAAATTTCATTTTTGGGTGAACTAACACTTTAAGGCCACCTAATATAAAGTGGGACCTATAAATAAAATTAGAATACTGTATGTATAGGTTATTATTTCATGTTAGTTTCCAACGACATCCAATTTGGTAACTACATTTTTGGTACAGGTTTAGTGAGGAAGCCAAAGGATTGTATTGCCTGCAGTCATAAAGATTCCATCAGCTGACAGACACTGTGGAGGACTCTCAAACTGGAGGTCATATGATTGTGTCTGTTGCCAGCTTTCTGCTGTGATATCATGTGTGTATGCAGGGTCTTCTTTCCCACTGCTTAGAAACAAGTAATGGCAAATGCCACTCAAGGTATTAATGTCATAGTCAGAACACATTCACATTTTGATCATATGACCCTGCCGTGATGGTCTGACTCCTCACCAGTGCTTAAAACATGTGCTGCATATTTTAAGTACAGTACAGCAAAGGACACTAGGAGACCAGATCATGCTTTTGAACAAATCCATCAAGAAGTAACATTTTACACTGACTTCTATTTGAGCAAATAACGTGAATACATGCATCATCTGTACAAAATTGCTCACACTGGCTCCTGTGCAGCCCAAGGCTGTATATGGCAAATGGGGTCCGAGGTCATGTTTAGAGACATCAAGATTATAAATGTAGACAGTAGGATTAACTAATCTGCCCAATTTGCAAAGTGCTATTAAAGGATTAGTTCACTTTCAAATTAAAATTTCCTGATAATTTACTCACCCCCCTGTCATCCAATATGTTTATGTCTTTCTTTCTTCAGTCGAAAAGACATTAAGGTTTTTGATGAAAACATTCCAGAATTTTTCTCCTTATAGTGGACTTCAATGGCCTCCAAACGCCTCCAAACGGTTGAAGGTCAAAATTACAGTTTCACTGCAGCTTCAAAGAGCTCTACATGATCCCAGACGAGGAACAAGGGTCTTATCTTTTATCAAAAGATCGGTCATTTTCTAAAAAAACCTTTTAAATTATATATGTTTTAACCATAAACGCTCGTCTTGAACTAGCTCTCTTCTTCTTCTCTATTAGAATTCCGGCAATGTAGACACTGCTAAGTGTATTACTGCCCTCTACAGGTCAAAGTTTGAACTAAATTCTCATATACAATATGCTTGTGCAAGTATATAACAGTTAGTTCAAACTTTGACCTGTGGAGGGCAGTAATACACTTAGCAGCGTCTACACTGCCGGAATTCTAATAGAGAAGAAGAAGAAGAGAGCTAGTTCAAGACGAGCGTTTATGGTTAAAACGTATATAATTTTAAATTTTTTTTAGAAAATGACCGATCGTTTCGCTAGATAAGACCCTTATTCCTCGTCTGGGATCGCATAGAGCTCTTTGAAGCTGCACTGAAACTGCAATTTTGACCTTCAACCGTTTGGAGTCCATTGAAGTCCACTATAAGAAGAATATTCCTGGAATGTTTGCACCAAAAACCTTAATTTCTTTTCGACTGAAGAAAGAAAGACATGAACATCTTGGATGACATGGGGGTGAGTAAATTATCAGGAAATTTTAATTTGAAAGTGGACTAATCTTTTAAGTCATTATGATATTAAGATAACGGATCTCTCATTATCCCATTATCTACACAGATCCAAGCGGTGTCTCATGCCTTCTGCTCTTCCTTCCTTCACAAAAAGTCTGCACAAACTCCATAGACAATCAACAGACAAATTGAAGCACAGTTTTATCAATATTTTACATGTTATATTGCAAAAATTAAATGTGAGAACCAAAGACAATGCTTCAAATAACAAGTTAGTAGTGCTCGAAGTCCCTTTTCTTTCACAGAAGGAATGTTATTTAAGTCTTTTTTTTTTTTTTTTTTTTAAGTGAGAAGTTTGCTTGACATTCAGACCAACAAAACCCACTTTGCATTCACTCTTTTAATTATTCATGACCTTTATACATTTGATTCTGGCTTCTGTGGGAAAACATTCCCCCCACCAATTAACCAACCACAGACTGGGCATGCTGCCCAGCGAGGTCCTACACTATCAATTCATCAGAGCTTTACTGAGACAGAGGGGGGAAAGCCTTGTCTTGTGAGTTTACTGCACCTGGGGCGGTGGGCTGTCTGAACGCGGGTGGGATTCTGTTTTCATCAACAGGATTAAGCCCAATAAATCCGTTTCTGGGATTAAGATTGGGATCTGTTTGGACTACTTAGCAGTGGCTAATACAGTGGTGTTTCTTCTCTAATTGTACTGCTGTTTCAGCTGCAACTATTCATCGCCTGACTTTTCAATCCCTTGTAAATAGAAACACCCAGGTCAAGTGACAGTTTTTCAACAAAGCATAGCATGGCATCTCCTCTTCAGTTACGCATGTGACAAAAGACAGTGTTACGGTATTTCTTAAAAAAAATAAATAAATAAAAATGAAAAAAAAAAAAAAATCATTAAATTCAAGCTTATCTGTTCTGGAAGCTTTGTCAATTGTGTCATTGTTGCAACAAATGTTAAGAATCTTGAGTTTAAATGAAGTAGCTTTACATGGGCATCAACTTGGACTGTGTCTCCGATACCTACAGTTTCCTGAAAAACTACAAATCCTCATCTGGGATTTGAACACAGGACCCCTTCAAGTTATGCCATTTTTCAGTGGTACCTTCGCAATGTAAAATGGCTATTTAAGACACTTAAATATTGTTAAAATCAGTAAAACTAAGCATTACATCTCTGCATACAAGGTCTAAATCAGTGCCTCTCAGGCTTTTTTACTCATTTGTCCAATTAACATTCGAAGGCCCTGATATCAAGGGTTAGACAATGAAACTGAAACACTGGTCAATATAGTGTTAGAGGTTTCACGCCTATATATTCTTGCCTAATCTTCACTGATTTTACATTCCATCAGTAAGAGCAGAGTGTAAAGGTTGAATTGGCTGAGTAATAGCACAGCTGTACATAAAATATTGCAATCCACACAACATAATGGGAGACATCTCAGAGATCAAAAGAGGACGAATGTTGGTGTGTGTCTCGCTGGCTCATCTGTGACCAGGACAGCAAGTCTTTGTGGTGTATCGAGAGCTATGGTATCCAGGGTAACGTTGGCCTAACTCCACGCAGGACGAACCACATCCAACAGGAGTAACTGTCAATGCAAGAGGAAGCTGTCTGAAAGGGATGTCCAGATACTAACCCGGATTGTATCCAAAAAACATAAAACCACAGCTGCCCAACTCATTGCACACTTCAACTCTCCTGTTTCCACCAAAACTGTTGGTCGGTAACTCCGCAGAGTCAATATTCATCGTCAGGCTGCTAAAGCCAAACCTTTGGTCACTCGCTCCAATGCCAAATGTCAATTTCATTGGTGCCAACAGAGCAAATCTTGGGTTGTGGACAATGTAAAACATGTCTTATTCTCCGATGAGTCCACCTTCACTGTCTTAACCACATCCGTGGAGTTACGATGTGGAGAAGCCCCAAAGAAGCTTAACACCTGGACTGTTGCGTGCCCAAAGTGAAACACGAGGGCCAATCAGTGATGGTTTGGGCTGCAATATCATGGCATTCCCTACTGTGCTTGATGGGTGCGTCACTGCCAAGGACTAATGAACCATTCTGGAGGACCATGTGCACCTAATGGTTCAAACATTGTACCCTGAAGGGGGTGCCGTGTATCAGCATGATAATGCACCAATACACACAGCAAGACTTGTGAGAGAATGGTTTGATAAACATAAAGGTAAAATTGAACATTTTACCTTTATGAAGGTGGCTCAAAATCCTTCTGGATGCTGTGAAGGACATGTATCTGTCATTCCCAAGACAAACTGATGCTCTATTGGCCACAAAAGGAGGCCCTACATCATACTAATAAATTATTGTGGTCTAAAACCAGGTGATTCAGTATTATTGTCCAACCCCTGTATATGTACATAAGCTAATATCTCTGCTATTTCTGTTGTAATAAGAATAAGCTCAAAAATATGATGTGAGTTTAATGTTGTCATCAAGTGTTTTTAGCATTTTAATTGAGATTATGTTAATATAACTAAATTTAAATATTTTTAAGAATTGGGTCCTCCTGGAAGTTAGCCGAGGCCCCCTGGTTGAGAACCACTGGTCTAAAATGAACCTTTTGTCCTACCTGCCAAAAGTGGAAGAATTGTAATCGGTAGATCTTACAAATCATATCAGTCTATTTTAATAATTTCTATTAAAAAAACTTATACTTTTGTCTCTGTGATAATAGAATTGGCACATGGAATTTAGAATTAGTTTCACCATGTAAACTGTACGCATGAAAAGTCAATTGTTCAAATGATCTCAAATTGTTTGATAACAAAATTGTATACTTTGACATTTGACAGAGAAGAAAAAGAAGAAGAAGATCATATATGTATCATATAACTGACGATATGACTGAATATTGGACAAGTCAACTAACGTAGTAGTAAATTATACTGGTCATCACAAAGACATTAATGATACCAATGAGCCAATATTATTCTGGGGTCCTTGAGGATGGTTCTAAATATGACAGGAGTCCATTAATCAAAAAAGGTTGAGATTCACTGTTCTAGGAGACCCTGCACCAGCTGAGCAACTGCCACTGGAACTTCCTCCAGGTGTTATCCTTTTATTTAAACCATAATGTTGCAGTTCAAAGTCACCAAACAACTTACCTGCCAAAAAACAAATGTGCTTGCACTGCCTGCATAATGTATATCTTCAAATAAAATTGTTTTTGTGGGTAAAACTTAACTTACGCTACCAACAAGCACATTCTTCTCTAGAAATACGAGACAAGTTACCTCAGGTGGGCCTGCTCGTCATTCCCAGTTAGGTGACCTAAAAACGTTAGCGTACATGTCGACAGATTCTGTCAACATAGGTACTGTATTGTGAGAATGTGCCCCACTTTGTCCTGTCGTTATCTTTACCTGTGAGCCGGAGGCACTAGAAAGCATTTACTGACTGCAGACAATGAGGGAATTTGACGGGCCGGTGCTCGGAACTCATCCATGCACGCGGGAGCAGATGACAACAAATGCGCATTGTCTCGTGAAAGCACCTGAGCTCGCTGTGATAGCGGTCACCAGGCACAATGAATACTACCTCAGCCGTGCTTTACTCAATCCCATTATTTACAGAAGGTTGAATGCCCTTTAAGGAGGATAGAAACTGCTCATTTCAGCTTCTCAGTTATAGGTTTACTTGTTGATTGACTGGATTTGCGACACGAGTGTCAGGTTCCAAATAAGCGCACACACATAGGCTGCTCAACATAAAATTACTTAATAATAAAAGATTGAAATTATCTTATTTAATATTATTAATCGTGTTCGTATTTTTTCATGTTAGGCTATTGCAGAAGAACTTCAAAAAAAAAAAAAAAAAAAAAAAACAGGCTAAAACACATTTTAGATTTTCTTTATTTATTTATTTTTGTGGGAAATGTGTCTTTTCCCCCGACTAATTAAACTTTTTTTTTTTTTTTTTTTTTTAACGTAACCTTAATTTCCATTTGAAACATAGGACTGATTTTTGTAGCCATGTAATCGCCCGGCAAATACTGTTCACTGTTGGCCACAAGGTGGCAGCCGAGAATAATCTTACAGCAGAGGTCAAATAAGATCGCTTAGTGTTTACCATATTTCGCTTTTCCCAGATAACATTTATCATGTAACTTTTATTTGTAAGGCATGTAAATAATACCACCTTGTACCACCTTCATTTCTTGTTATTATCACCAGCTATGCATTTTATGTATGAATTTATGCCTTTTAGTTCATTTAGCCTACTTTTATTTAAATTACACAGAATTGCATTATTTATTTTTACATAAAATAAACGAGTTTTATATTTTATTATCACTCCAGTAGGTCTTATTTAATGACAGCTGAATGAAGGCAGTCTGCAAGACACATAGTTATTATCATTAATGTTTTTACACAAAGCTCTGTGTCTTTACATTAAGTACAGAATACAAAAGATAAATACAGCCGACTTTCTCTGACTCATAAGTTTGGCTGTGATCCACAATGAGCAGTGTCTCACTCAGCAGAGGGCAGGCTGTGCTCCCTTCTTCCAGGCCTGGGAGGGAGGCTTCAGGGAAGGGTCTCAGACCACAGCCTTCCTCTTCATGATGAGTCATTTCTGAAACATTAAAGGTCATACAGGCAGGAATAGGATGAGTGTTATTTTTAGTTTAATAACCCACCTCCATTGTCCTATCCTGTTACAAAGATTTTGGATGACTGTGTAATATAATCCCCAATAATCTTATCAAGGACTCCGCTTTTAGTACAAATTATGCTTTTGGATAAAGTACAAAAATTTCACCGCAGTTTGGATAAGAGTGTCAATTAATACTAAATTATGTCTGACTGAAAATTTATCTCTTGTTTTTTTGCTAGTCATCAGGCTCACACATCAGTTCAGTTGCGTATCAGCTTTTCAGACAGACATGTGGCCTCCATATGTCACAAGATGTGGGGAAGCTGGCCAATTAGCAAAGTTAACAACACACCATAGATTACGTGATAATGTGCAATTGTTTCCTTAAAGAACAACTTTTATTTGATTTAACCCTTCAAATTACTTTGGTGTAAAGTTAGGTTGATCCTGTCAAGTTTGATAATATTTTTGGCTTGAATAAAACCAGGTAATGTAGATGTTACTGCATGAAGAGAACTGACAAAACATTTTTACAGAACATTTACATTTTAAATTTATTCATTTAGCAGATGCTTTTATCCAGAGCGACTTACAAATGAGGAATACGTCAAGAGATTCATCTAAAAGAGGCAGTAAATACAAAGTTTCAAACATCGTTCAGAATAGTATAGAAGCTAGAACAGGCAGGGGTTAAGAATTAATGAGACCATAGATGAAGGAATAGTGAAAGCACAGAAGAAGAGTTATAGTAAGATATGGATGCATTAATATTAGGCAAGCCCAGTTGGGGGGGGAGCTGACAGGAAATGTGATTAAAATCTTTCCAGACAGACGCACTGCATCCTCTCAACCTCCTTCACGGCCTGTGTGTTTGCTCTGAGTTAAACATACCAGGACTGATCACAGATCCATTCTCCGCTGGTGGAAGTGTTTGTTAATGAGTGATCTGATGACAAAGGTCTGACAGGCCCTTCTACCACACACAGACTGATGGCTCAACCTGCTTCCCAGAGGTCGCCTGGGTTATCAGCGCCCACAAAACAATGGGAACCGGCGGGGCCAGGCACTGGCCAGCTCTAGCATTGACATGCTGCATGCCTACAGATCTATACAAACCAGCACTGGACCCACAGCCCTCTTCACTCACCCCGTCACTCATCATGGCTGATAACAAGAGCAGGGCTGTCACTACTCATTCATTTAGCCACACTGTGAATGGACTGAGAGTTGCCCTCTGACCTCTCAGGTCTGTAGCTATTACTCCTCACAGTCCAATCAGCCCTGGACAGAGAAACAATGACCTCTGTAAGTGTTGAATAGCACTGATGAAAGATATTGCTTGGTATACAAATAGCAAAAAGTAATTCAAGATTGGTAAAGCATGTACTTATTACTGGGCCCGGATGTTTCATCAGTGGACAGTTTCTTTGTAATGGCTTAACTTATTTATGTCAGGTTCAAGACTTTCTAGTGGTATAGGCTGATTATTGAATGAAAACGTTAAAGGATTAGTTCACTTTAAAATGAAAATTACCCCAAGATTTACTCACCCTCAAGCCATCCTAAGTGTATATGACTTTCTTCTTTCTGATGAACACAGTCTGAGTTATATTAATAAAAATCCTCCTGACACATTCAAACTTTATAATGGCAGTGAACGGGACCAACGAGTATGAAGAAAGTGCATCCATTCATTATAAACATACTCCACACGGCTCCGGGGGGGTTAATAAAGGCCTTCTGAAGCGAAGTGGTGTGTTTGTGTAAGAAAAATATACATATTTAACAAGTTATAAAGTAAAATATCTAGCTTCCACCAGACCGCCTTCCGTATTCAACTTATGAAGAAAGTGTAACGCCTCTCGCAGTTCAAAACGTTTACACTACATCCTACATCTTCAGCATTCAACTTACGAAAAAAGCGTAACTGACGCGACATGGATATTTTTCTTACACAAAGCATCACTTCACTTCAGGAGGCCTTTATTAACACCCCGGAGCCATGTGGAGTACGTTTATAATGGATGGATGCACTTTCTTGAGCTTCATACTCGTTGGACCCGTTCACTGCCATTATAAAGCTTTGATGCGTCAGGATATTTATAAATATAACTCCAACTGTGTTCATCAGAAAGAAGAAAGTCATATACACCTAGGATGGCTTGAGGGTGAGTAAATCTTGGGGTAATTTTTGGGGTAATTGTCCAGGTACTAACCTGGATTGTATTAAAAAAAAAAAAAAAAAAAAAAAAAAAGCTGCCCAACTCACTGCAGAATTAAATAGGCACGTCAACTCTTTGTTTGCTTTGGTCATTCGTGCCAATGCCAAATGTTGTTTTCAATGGTGCCAACAGAGCAAATCTTGGGTTGTGGACAATGTGAAACATGCATTGTTCTCTAATGAATCAACCTTCACTGTCTTTCCCACATCCGTGAGAGTTATGGAGAAGCCCCAAAGAAGCTTAACACCTGGACTGTTGCGTGCTCAGTGTGAAGCACGGGGGTGGATCAGTGATGGTTTGGGCTGTAATATCATGGCATTCCCTACTGTGCTTGATGGGTGCGTCACTGCCAAGGACTAATGAACCATTCTGGAGGACCATGTGCACCTAATGGTTCAAACATTGTACCCTGAAGTGGGTGCCGTGTATCAGCATGATAATGCACCAATACACACAGCAAGAATTGTTTGATGAACATGACAGTGAAGTTGAACATCTCCCATGGCCTGCACAGTCACCGGATCTAAATATTTTTGAGCCACTTTGGGGTATTTTAGAGGAGCAATTCAGAAAACATTCTCCTCCAGCAGCATCACATAGTGACCTGCCACTGATCTGGAAGAGGAATGGCTCAAAATCCTTCTGGCCACTGTGAAGCACTTGTATCTGTCAATCCCAATGTGAATTGATGCTCTATTGGCCGCAAAAGAAGGCCTACACCATACTAATAAATTATTGTGGTCTAAAACCAGGTGTTTCAGTTTCATTGTCCAACCCCTGTATGCCATGAATAATTAAGGCAGTGTGTCTGTGTTTGTATACATTTTTTTCTCTGTGATTGATGTGCATACAAAATCACTGATGTGTTTCACTGTTGTTGAGATGAAACGGTTAGAAGTAGCCCCCCACACACACAGCCTTTAGATGGTTAAATCCCATTCTCAGACTCATCTGGGTGTGTCTTCAGCCCACGCTCCATGGCTCATACACTGCTTCTTCTGTTCTCTCCAGGCCACTGAGCGTGTACAGTAGAGCCGAGTCCTGGCAGAGCAGCAAGGCGAGCAGAAGTTTGAGACATTACTGCTTTAGGGAGTGTTTCGTGCGCCTGTGTACTCGGCTCTGCAGGAGTAGAGAGGGGATGACGTCAAGGCTGGAGTGCAGTCAGGATCAGACAGTAAATCACAGGGCATCCGCTCTCTTACCACTAACACACCCAGCTCGGCCTGGGGAGGATGCGTCTGGACTGATTCCTACTCCCTTTTGGTACACTCCCTTACTATGTGGCTCACGGATTGGCTGGACAGACAGAGTAATAGCTTGCTGCTGAGAGGAGTGAGGTCCGGTGCTTTCCCTGGACTTCCCCCTGCAGATGCCAGGCTTCAGGCTGGGGACTGAATAGCAACTGAGATGCTATTTGTGCTAGTGGGCTTTACAATAAATCATACTAGACACGCCTTTTATCATTTATATAGCTTGAAATGTTTTTGGCGGCTGATGCTGTTTGAAAAATGTGTCTCTGCTGGAGCCTGACCATGGGAGAAGTTAGAGGGTAGAACTTTCCAAACTTGTAATTGCTATGACGGGATCATTACAGAAGGTAGAGTGTTTAACGTCCAATTAAATCGCTGAATTACCAGCACTCACCCTTCTCACTTCGGTCCTTAGAATGGGACCTACAGGAGTGCAGTGTCTCGGAGGAGTTAGGGCTAAATCTTATCTTATTTGTCAGGTAAATGGCCCCAGAGCGTACAAACGTTTCCTTCTCTAGAGGAGTCTGTTTGTGCCCTTCTGATTTGGATCAGCAATTAAGACATCAGCTTAACCCAGTGGAAAGTTTTATTGCTCTTTTTAAGGAGAATTAATTGAGTTCTCAGTTACGTTTCATTGGATTTTTGACGTTGTCTTAGATGTTTCCACTAAAATTCCTTAGGAAAAATAAAAATAGGCACAAATCTTTATTTGGTCAAGGAAAAATTGAATGAGAAATGGAAGTGTTACAGAACTGTAGTGAACTGTATTAGGCCCTGTTTACACTAGTGCATTTTCGTTTTAAAATGCACAAGTTTTGCCATGGTTACGCCTGTTGTTTCTACGCCGGCGTTTTCGAACCTCGAAAACGAAGACTTTCGAAAACACTTCAGACCCCGTTTTATTTTAAAAACTCCAGGGTTGCGTTTCAGTATAAATAAACCAAAACGGAGACTTCTGAAAATGATGGCGTGGCTGCCCACGTTCGCTCTGCGAATCCTTGACAACCATGTAAACAATATCATGGAGACTGAACTGCAATCTTTGCTGGCTTTGTTGTCATTTTTAGCAGCCATTGTGCAGTTAAACTCTGCATTTTTTTTTTAATACTGCAGCTACCTACATGGGCAAGAGGCAACTGTTTATGCACATGCATGCCTAGTGTGCATGAATGGTCATGTGACATGCATTTTCGGTCACGTAGTATAGACGGAGATCGTTTCCGAAATGCTGTGGAAATGCCAGTGTAGACGAGGATCGTTTTCATTATAAAACGCTGTTTTAAAACGAAAACACACCAGTGTAAATGGGGCCTTAGGGGCCGTTTACACAACACCATTTTCAACTAAAAACGTAAAACTTTTAATGCGTTTTGGCCGTTCATTTACACGACAACGGCGTTTTGGGTGCCTGAAAACACAAACTTTTGAAAACGGGTTTCAAAGTGCAAGTTTTTGAAAACAGTCTCTGTGTAAACAACAAAAATGCAAATCTGTGGAAAGGATGACGTCATGCACATATGTATTACATGCTTAGTCTATAGTGTTTCATCGCCATCTAATGGCCTGGCAGCAGAATACAGCATTTTTAGTCGTTTTCGCAGATCCGTGTGAATGGGGATCGTTTTGACAATGGTGTCGTATGTACGCAGAAAAAACTTCTCGGTTTTAAGCATATTGTTGTCGTGTAAACATACCCTAAGTTCAACTGTACGTAGAACTATATTTTAGAACTGTTGTTAATGTACGCCTTTAAGTACATAGTTCATTTTGATTCAGACATAACCACAGTTTAGTCAATTGTATCCCAGTAATGGCTCTGGATGATTTGCTGACTGACTTATTTATCATTTATCTAAAATCATTTATTATAAATACTTCAATATTCCAAGAAATGAAAGCTCTAGCGTAAGTTCTGCCGGGAAGACTTTAATGTTACGTCACTTATTAGTTTAGATCTAACCAATCATTATCTAACACTTGGAGTATAAAAGATTGGTACTCACACATGTCTGAGTTCACAGATGTTGACGCCAACCTTCACCTCCATCCTCCCCACCACCACCAGGATGGTCCCTGTCCATACCTCCCAGGGGGTCGGCTACACCCCTGCCTTCATCTCCAGGCAGGAAATGCAGAGTCTGCAACCCTCAGGATGTGTGTTACGGACGGGGCCTACGCCAAAGAACTTTATCTTAAAATATTTTGCTTGCTGATTGTTAATAAATAACATTGTTACGTTATCTTGCCTCCCGAGTCTTTCTGGTAGAACTGTCGATTTTGATTGTGTGGTGACTTGAGAGACCCTATAAAATGCTTGTATGTAGCTATTGAAAGATTTTTTTTTTAAATACCCTCTGTACACTTTATATGTTCTATTAGCAGTAATTTGTTTCTATTGTGAGTTTGTTTGTATGTGTAAATGAAGTTTTTGAAGAGTCCTGATGTTTAGTTCTCTAGTTGAATGGCAACATTCTTCACCAGTGCTGTCAAATTACTCAGAGCTAAATGAGACCAGCGAGGCTATAGATAAGATTTGGAGGTGAAAACAACTACATTAACATAACCAATGAGTCAATTCTTTCTTTCTCATTAAGAGCATAGAAGAATTTGTGTCCGGGCAGCCCCATTCTCTGGACAATAAGGTGGATTCCAAGCAAGTGCTGCTGACGGGACCCCGTTCTGGAGGAGTGCTGCTCTCTGAAGGGTAATAGCCCTTATGTAGATGACGACACGGTCTGAGGCAAGAGGTTGGAGCTTATTTGCTTGAATGTTGCCATAACAGTAGGATAACAAGTAGTTGCAACCGATGTGTTGCTTTGTTTAATGAGGCACAAGAAAAGGGGACAGGTCAAAGGTCAGACAGGGCTTTAAGCATTTTTTAGCCCTTTAAAGGCCACGAACATCACACTGATCGACTTTAATATACTTCAATACATGTCTCGAAACTTCTCAAGGTTATCACACTGCGGTGTTCCAGACTTATGATGGTGAATAAAAGCCGACACAGCCTTCTGAGCCGTTAATCTATGGTGTACCTTGCCAACAAGAGACAAGAACTTTTTTATACCTCTCCGCAGGAGCTCCCTGCCCCTCTCTCTCTCAGCTCAATGTGGAGCTGCCCTGCTCTTTGAAGTGATATTTACTCTCTCATTCATCGCATGAGAAGAAAAAAATAAAAAAGAGGTAAAATAAAGAGAAAGAAACACCTGCCAGACAGCAAACAGCTCCCAAGGTCCACAGCTCCTCAACAGCGATCCCCATGATGTCATCGCAGTCACATGAAACACTGCAAGTTCTCAGTCTCAGCTTTGTGATTGGCAGGCGCATTTAGAGCAGTATGGCCTTTGTGTAAAACGTCCAACGGCTGTCTGTAGCTCTCAGAAGTTCTCTTCGGACAGTCATTAAGGATTAGAGTTGCCAATAATGATTTTTGATGAAGTACAAACCTACTTTTCATCATCCAGTTCTTCTCAGTTCAGACTATCTTGGATTTCAGACTATATTAGATAGATTTTGATCTTTTCAGAAGCAGCGTGATCAAATAATGTCATGCGCTGATATAACACGTGCAAAATATGACTTTGCTTAAGCTTCAAAGACATGAGAGCGACAGTCGGTTGAAAACACAAGCTGTTAGCTTTCCATGATAGTCTCAGTTTTAATCAAACAGGGTGAGCTGCATGCTGGGAATGAAGTTTCACTCTTAGCCACCAAGAACAACACGGGCCTGCCTAAACAATGGGAAACTCAAAATAAACCTCGGCTCCTTCACTCCCTCTCCAAGCTCCCACTGAGGCCAATATGATAAGAGAGGCAGGAGCAGGACTTCAAGACATTTAGGCCTTTAATGCATTATGAGGTTCACACAGCGAAATCACATTAAGTACTTTAATTCTTACTGTTGGGGTGGGGTTGCTGAGGTGAACACTTAGAGGGGGGGTTGGTACCTTCGTACACTCCATTTGATTAAAAAACCCCTTCATGGGTGCATGTGCTATACTTTTATTACTCTCAAGCAGCACTTCATAGCCGCTCCTGTCTGGTGTCCATGAGGAGTTTTTGCAGTGTGATGCCCCACAATATCATTCATCACTCTGAAAATGACTCTTTTCAAAGGCTTATGCTAGGTTTTTTTGAGATGATGAGGAAGATATGAGATACACCTGTGGTGAATCCAAAAGACTAGTACATATCCACTTTGAGGACAACAGAGAATATTGAATACTGAATGATGTTGCTGATTTGATAAAGATTTTATAAGACAAGTGATTTGGGAAATGGATGGATGGTAATTGTTTTAATGTTTGATGACTTAAAGGATTAGTTCACTTTCAAATAAACTTTTCCTGATAATTTACTCACCCCCATGTCATCCAAGATGTTCATGTCTTTCTTTCTTCAGTCAAAAAGAAAGTAAGGTTTTTGATGAAAACATTCCAGGATTATTCTCCTTATAGTGGACTTCAATGGCCTCCAAACGGTTGAAGGTCAAAATTACAGTTTCAGTGCAGCTTCAAAGGGCTTTAAACGATACCAGACGATGAATAAGGGTCTTATCTAGCGAAACGATCGGTCATTTTCGAGAAAAATGTAAATGTATATACTTTATATAAACAAATGTTTGCCTTCTAAGTGCTTCCACCAAAACCGCATTTCCGTATTCTCCAAAAAGTTTACGCTGTATGTCCTACGCCTTCCCTATTCTACTTACGGAAAAAATGTAACTGATGCAGCGTTCTTTCCGTAAGTTGAATAGGGAAGGCGTAGGACATACAGTGTAAGCGTTTTGAAGAATGCGGACAGCGGAAGCACGCACAAGGCGATCATCTGCGCAGCGTCTCTCACAAATGTCTCCATGGTTGCAAGGCACGCTCCCTGTGTAAGCAGGGGGTCACAGGCGCTGCGTAATATCATTGCGCCTGCTGCACCCATGGTACGGCAGCAAAGTTCATTGATAATTATGCCAGAATGAGAGTATAGTTCCTAGCCATATCGGCCTAGAAAATTGCAACTTTTCATTTTCTGTTGGTCTTAGTACACGATGTAACTACAGAAGAGTCAAGTTTTAAATAGGAAAAATATCGAAACTCTTTGGTCATTTTTGAGCGAGATGCTAACGGTCTAATCAGATTCAATGAACTATGCTAAGCTATGCTAAAAGTGGTACCGCCAGACCCGGAGATCGGCTGAATGGATTCGAAAACGGTAAAACTCAACTGTTTAACTCTAGGGGAGTTGGAAAATGAGCCTATTTTCAAAAAAGTGGAGTGTTCCTTTAATATTAACATGTTAAATGGTCTATTTCTTGTTCAATAACTTTAAACATATTATTTTTACAAGATGTTTTTTTCTTTTAGAGGTAAATAAATGAATTAAGATGTTCTTCTCACTCTAGTAAAAATATACAAAAAATATATAAAACATTTCATGATATAGTTAAAAGGTGGCAAATCAAAGCTTGCCGCGGTGAAGATAATTGATACTAAGAATTTTTAAATACTGCTTTAAATATTGTTAATTGTTCACTGATGTGCTCTTTGAGCTGTGGTGCTCATGCAGTAGAGGTCTGTGAGAGATGGATTTTTTTAGTCCCGTTTCTGCCAAAAATATGTTATATTTTGTCCCGCTCCTGCTCGCAAAAGCCCTCTTGTAGAGGTCTAAGCTGACTTTTAGTACCTCTCCTGTAAGATTCTGTCTCTCTCCAGTGCAATAGGATGCCAGCAACGTTTTAGGTTTTACAGATTTAACCTAAATTTACAGTAAAATACTGTATTTCATTAACTGATATAATGTTAATTTACCATCCTATTGAAGAATCTGTTTTGTACCTTTATAATACACTGACAACCACCAAACACAGGGGTGATGAGAGTCACATGATGAATAAAAGTTCATCACAAACAGTTTTTCAACAAGCTGAGCAGGTTAATACTAATATATAGAAGGTGCACACAGTGTCATTCACACAAACACTAAACACCATCATGGTAACACACATGAAATTAAAAAATGCAAAAAACATTAAACAACATGTAACAACATTAGACGTAACATAAAATCCTAATGTACATAACTGATTAGAAAAAACTAAGGAAAACTAAGAAGAAACATAGTTATAACTATGTAGTTATGTAGTTATAGTTATGTATAACAAAATCAATTGTGAAGTGTTGCGCAGGGAATTCTGGGAATGTCAATTGACATTTTTTTACTGTAAATTACACGACTGTAAATTCTTTTTCACTTCCAAAAACTGCAAATGTAACAATATTTTATTGTAACAGTACATTAACTGTACGGTTAGATCTATTAGGCCTACAGGTATTCACTGTATAAAGTACGAAAACTTTCTGTTCTCAATTAACATTTTTTCACCATAGCATTTTTACAGTCTTTTACCGTTAAAAACACAATCATTTTTTTACAGCGTAACCCTGTGCCTGTAAACTATTTATTTTTGTTGTGTTTTTTTTTTTTGCAGACATCATGCAGTCAATGTGAGTTTAATTCTCACTCTTTCCTGATCCCATTCCCACATCATTTCCTGCCCATCTCGTCAATGAGTGTGTTTACATGTACAACAAATAGCTGATAACTATCAAACATCAGCTCATTATAATAACCTGACAATGCAAAAAAGCTGGTGATTAAGATTTTTATATGATGAGATTTTGAAAATCTTTTTTTTGTTTCAGCTTTGATATCAAAATGTAAACAGGAATGTACACACTGAATAAGTTGTCAGAATAGCATTAAAAGTTGACCCAGGGCAGAATTATCTGTTAGTTATGTATAACCATGTATAACCTTTAGCTGTAATGTTGGGTTGTTAAGCATAATCTGTGGTACATGTAATCGCAAAAGGCCACCTTTATTGAAAAAACAATCAAGTTCTCTGAATTTATCCTCCTCCTTTTGCCCTCACCCCCCTGCTGACGATAGGGGGAGATGTCCCTCCCCCTCAGATGTGGAGGACCTTGCGATTTGAGAGCCCTCCTGTGCAGTCATACTGTGGGGGCCCTGGGGCCACGTTACCCCCAAATACACAACACTCTCTCTGTCGGACCCCCTGTGAGCTCAGACCTGTTGAAACGGCTGCTGGCCATGCATGTAAATGTTATAAACTCACGGCCTCGAGGCTCTCTGCTTGCTCTCTTCACATTACCCATGTGTCACCTCGCTGCCTGTGACATCTAGTACATTCATCCAGAGCTGTGCTAAATTAATGGATTTTATTGAGTGAGATTTGCTCCTTTTGTTCTCCTTACCATTAGTGTCTTCTCCATTTAGAGGAGAGAGTCTACGTGTTTGTGTGTTTTCCTGAGCAGAAGCAGACTCCTCCACGCACGCCGCACTTCCCTGCCGCGTCACTCTTCCTGTCTGAAGCTATTTCTGAGCATATTGACGCGTCGTCCAGCTGTGCCGCTGAGATTCTGCTAAATACTGACCCTAAGCCACAGGTTACAAGTCCAAATCCTGCTCATTAGGTCCCTAATTGATTGTAATGTGGCCTTTGAGAAGCACTCCCTGCTACGGGGTGGTACTACACTTACGGGTTCCCCCGCTGTCCCTTTCCTGTTGTCTGCATCGGGCACCAGCGGGGTCTACGGTTCGGCTACAATCAGCCTTCGCAGACGGAATCATTAAAGCGGGGGGGTGGCACGGAGCCTTTCATTGTGGCTGTTTCTGTGTACCAGCTTGAGCCCAGGACAGTGTCCACTCTGCCTTCCCAGCAGGAGAACCCCATCCTGGGCAGGACATTGTTGGGCTCTCCCCTTGACTTGCTGCCTGCTGCTTGAGATGCATGGGTTTGATTTTAATGCCAAGTCCTTGGACTAAAGCCCACCTTGCAGGGGAGCTAGGTCAATATTGGTTTTGAGAGCATGTGGAAAAATGTCAAAATGTTAAGTTCTATTCACTTTCCCCAGCGCTGTTTGTTTCTGCAGTGAAAGGCCTAGTGGGCCATTAGTGTAAACAGCGCTTTGTCTCACAGCTCAGTCTCCAGCAGGAGGGGACAGAACAAAACATAGATATAGAGATTAAAGTCTGGCCTTAAAATGGCAAAACAGCAGGACTTACAGAGACCTTAAAATGACAAAAAAATGGAGAGATAAAGAAAACAAACTGTAATCATCCTGCTTTCAGGAGAATAAAATGCAACGCATCCTTAGAATCACTCTCCCTGTCTGAGGTCGGAGAGCATTATAGGATAAAATGGAGGGAAAGTGAAGGGCTTTGTTTGAAATGCAGGATGAATTTACATTTAAGACATTAGCAACAAACAGTAGGTTAGCTATGGGCACTTTTGAACCTGAGAAAAAAACTCTCTTAAAATGCACTTTTGACACTCTCACTGGTTTATTTCATTTGTCCACTAACAGTGTGGACATACAAGAATGAAATGTGGTGGAAATATTTATATATTTTTAAATAAATATTTGAATTTTTAATAAATGTATTTATTTTATTTATAAATGTTTTATATACATTTCAAATGAAGTATTTTGGATTTCACTTTGTTTAACCGCATTGTGTGGTGCACATGAAAGTGATAATATTTGAATATAATAATATTTGAAAAACATAACCAACTCTTTTGTCCTACTAGGCAAACATAGCTAGCATTTTATTTATCCAATACACACACATTAATTATATTTTCACACATTTTGTCACACAAGTTGACAGTGATATTTACCTTGATAAAACACATTTTGCATAAGTTGACAGTGATATTTACTTTGATAAAACACATTTTGCATAAGTTGACAGTATTTACCTTGAGCATTTTTTCTTCTATACACTCATAACCAAGGTGGACGTAATTTACAATTAATTTTTTATAATGGATTTTCATATTTTAAGATTGAAAGTCTGGGTCTGGGGACAAGGATTAAAAAAAGTTTCCAAGACCCATGTATGTCTAATAAGGTTTCTGTGGGAAAAGTCATTCAGTGGATAAGACAGATTTCCAGACACAACAGTTTGGAGATCATTTAAATCTTGATGTGAAGATCTGAATGACTAATGCCAAATTTCTCTACAGTGAAAGACCAATGGACTAAAACTGATGATCAGGCAGGTTATGGTTAAGACACTACAGAGACTGTAAATAATGCCAACCACAATGTTGTATAGACAATGTAATTTGTAATTCGTTATATTCTGAGTACTCTTCCCACATACTGAGTGGACAAATGACCAAACGGTGCCACCAGCACTTCTTCACAATGACAGTTTTAAACACTAAATTTGCTTCCATTCAATCCAAATGACATGTTTAAGTACAAAAATCCAACATAAACAACAGCTCACGAACTAGCCAGAGTTTCCATTTATCACATTATTTCACTCATTTATTCATCATCTTCTTCATAAGAGGTATTTTGACTTATTTAACCAACAGCTTCAATCTATTTATGATAGGAGTTGGATTGGCAGAAGGATCCTGTTTTCCATGATTTGGTAAAAACCTTCCAGGGTTCATTTGAAATAAAAAATATCTAGATCTCCTGTTGATTTTAACCATTTGTGGTGTGGTTCATCTTTATCTGTACATCTGCTTGTCTTTTGAAATCAACTGGTGTTTTCTTGGACATCAGGGCTGAAAAATGCCCTTTATTACCATGAAAATCTGACTCTACAATATAACTTTCTACTGGAAATGGATGACATTGTGAAAAAGCAGCTGTTTTACAGCAGTCCAGCCCCTTCCTCTCGCTTTGAGCTGTCCTTTCTCCTCATGACCCCGAGGGAACGTGCCACTCTCCCGTCAATTACTTCAATTAAACACGCTGCAGTAAAACTGTTCCCGCTCCACCTCCTCCTTTATTTGCTTTCACCACATTCTGCTCTTTTATTTGTCTGCTCTGCTCTTTTATGGCACAGGTAGCCTTTGTCACATCTAGATTACTTTTTCTTAAAGAAGGAGGAAAAAAACGTTACATTTTGATGAGAAGTGAGATGGAAAACTCTTGATATACAAAGGACTCAAATTTCTTTGGTACTTCAATAATTTTCAGGCATATATCCTCAAATTTATTGAGACCACATGAATTTTTTTTTATGACAAACACAGTTTTCATTTTGTGTCAGTGTTTACATATTTCCTATTAAAACAGTCTGGCTGTGACAGCCATGAGTTGCTAGTTGGTTGCAGGTGGTCTCAGGGGGCGTGGCATTCTAATCCTAGAGAGCATTTGATTGGACAAAATTCTGTGTAGTGCAGGATGAGTCATCAATATATTTGCTTCATTTTACTGTAAGAAAAAGATTGTACATTTTTAAAGGGTTAGTTCACCCAAAAATGAAAATTCTGTCATTAATTACTCACCCTCATGTCGTTCCACATTCATAAGACTTTCGTTCATCTTTGGAACACAAATGAAGATCTTTTTGATGAACTCTGACAGCATTCTGTCTCTCCATAGACTTCCTTCACAACTGGAACTTTGATGCTTCAAAAAGTTCATAAAGAGATTGTAAAACTAATCCATATGAATTATGATGAACAGATTGAATTTAGGCTTTTACTCACATATAAACATTGATCAGCGAACAGAGAAGCTTAACCAAACCTGAATGACACGTGAGAATAAACCTTTTCCAGAAGCTCAAACATGCTGCGTAACCAATGAGGTTCATTCTTGTGTGTTACACAGCACGTATGAGCTTCTGGAAGAGGTTTGTTCTCATGCGTCATTCAGGTTTGGTTGGTATATGGAATAGTTTTATGATCTCTTTATGAACTCTTTATTTTCCAGTTGTGAAGGCAGTCTATGGAGAAACAGAATGCTTTCAGATTTCATCAAAAAGTCATTTACAGTGATAAGTATTAGCTTTGTAGGTTGTAGACAGACATTAACTTAGCCAAATACAACATTAGCTGCCTCATCTCCACGCTTCACAGCTGCTAATGGGATAATTGAGGACCCTCACACCTTGAGGGAAACATCTCAGAGTCCGTTCACATGTTGTTGTTATTTATAGCTGTATGCAATTAGGTCTCCCACACTTCAGGTGTCGGGCAAGGGCCGAGTTAACGCCTTTGTATAAACTGCACCATACATCAGCATTACAAGGTTTACTCACACTGGCCTCCACAAACAAATAACATTTACATGGGCAGCCGTTCCACTGAGGTCATCTTAACCATAACATACTCCCTTCAGTAGTCTGTGCCGATTCTTAAAGCAAAATCTCTGCATCTGTTTCAGTCAGGCTGTTTTATATATATATATATATATATATAAATTAGGGGTGTAACAGTAGCCTACACAAAAATTTTGGTAAATACCTCGGTATTGAAGTCACGGTTTGGTACGGATTCGGTACAGCAGGAGGGAGAAAACTAAACATACATTTTTTTTTTTTTTTTTTATTAAACAGTGGTTTTCTGAACAAATTGTGTCTCTGTCTTTAAATAAATTCAATTATAATTAAAATTTTCTTAAGGATAAAAAAATCTATCTCTGCTAATGCTATAAACTATATACAGGGAGCCCTTTCTTTCACATTACTATAATATTAAAGGTTACAAATAACAACAGAGCCCAAATTATTAAACTAAGTTGCTATTTATTCTTAGACATAATAATTAACACTCACCGAAAAATTGTATGCAAAATTGCATATAAGGCAGTTTTTGCATAAACTTCTAAATATGTTTCTACTCCAATTCGATGTTAAAATATATTCATTTACACAGGCCATCATAACTTGTTTTCATGACAGATTAAACATACATTAAACATGCACATTAAATAATCAAGACAGGTTAAGTAAAATATAATGAATATATAGGCCTAGACTAATATAGTGCATATATCTAGCAAAAGAGTTCATTTCTTTTGCAAACTAACAAGCTGAATGGCATTTGTGAGGTAAATGCTACGTGACATAGCCTATATTGTTTACAAGCTGTTTCACTGATGTCTTTCCGCGGTTGAAACACTAATTGAGCGATTACACAAGATATGTTTCAGTAAGTTGTACATACCTTCAGATGTTCATTTATGTTTATTCTGTAACTAGTATTAAAGAGCAAGAGATGATCGCATTTACTCGCGCTCCGCGCTGGCGGTTAAACTATCTGTCACGCCACATCAAAGAGCGACAAAACGGCATTTGTTGTTTGAATTTCGTGATAAAATGGACAAAATTTGAGGGATGAGACTGTTTCTTATCGAAAGTAACAAAACACAGAGTTTTGCGATTATTGGTGGTTAATAGTGGTTAGAACTCTGTATTCACCGGTACACGTATACCAAACCTAAAGACGTGTACTGAAATTTTCGGTACGAATACATATACCGTTACACCCCTAATATATATATATATATATATATATATGTAAGCAATAAGGTACGAGAGGCTGTGCTGTATCATGAATAAGTCACCGCTGAAGTGCGTTGTTAAGCACGATGAGAAGCGGAGTGCCTGCAACCCCTTCAGCTGTGATTTATTCACGATACAGCACTAGCCTCGAGTACCTTATTGCTTTTATAAAACGGTTACCACACAATACAAATATTAAAGCCAAAAAAATATGTATCAATGCAACTTTCATGAAGTAAAATCACTAAAAACCTTCCTTCCGCCGGAAAAAATAGTCCCTGACCGTGAGCAACAGAAGTTACATTATTACACCATTAGATGGCGGCAAAGACTGTCTTTATGGGTGTGTCAGTCAGTAGCGAAGACTTTTACGTTGAAAAGACTTAATTGTTGTGAACACGGAACAAGAAGCAACTGACAAATGCTTTGACTAGTGCTGTCAGTCACGGGAAAACCCCTTAACTGTTAAAAGGACAAGATATTGCAGCGGACATTTAAACAGATTTTTTATTATGAACATAGGACTGACCTGAAGGAAAATGCTAAATCTGAATGCAGGTAATAAACTCGCTCAATCAATCTCTTTCTCACAATACTCTTCTACATAATACAGTAAGCTTCAATGAACAATATAAATTGAGAACAGTTTACGTTGCTATGAGTGGTTGCTAAAGATGTTGTGTAGTGATACACAGAACCGTTGGGTGAAGCGGTCATAGCCGTGTTTTATCATGAATAAAACACAGCTACTGACCAATCAGAAACAAGGACAGGAACTAAACGTTCTATATATATATATATATATATATATATATATTAGGGATATCTATCTATCGAGATATCTATCTATCTATACACAAACACATATCAGCTATGGTCAGACTATCATTCCCCTAGTTCGATTTAAACCATGTGTTCTCAAAAGTTACTGTCCAACTGGCTTTGCCATTTTATTTTCTCGCCAAAGATCATTTTTACATTTGGTGCTTGGCAAGTGTTAATGTTGGACCCTCATTTGGAGCCTTTCGTTCAAACTACAAATCCAGACAGCACACATTGTATTGCAAAGACATACAGAACACTAAAGCGTACATTACTTTGATCTCTGCTGCTCTGGCTACAGGTTTGGGTTCAGTAACCTCAGACACAGAGTCGGGCTTGGCACCACCTGCTCTCTCACGTCGGTTCTGCTCTCTCCTTGCCTTCCTCTCTCACCTTTGTCCATGGTTCATGGGAAATAAGGCCTCACAATGGGACGCAGGGTCTGTGTCTCATGTTGGTTTTGTGTGTGCTGTAGAAGCGATCAGATTACGTTGCAGACGGTGGACAATAACAACATGTAAATGAGTCTGGATGGAGAGAGAAGAGAGCTGCCCAGTGGTGTGGAGAGAACAGATCCGTATTGGCGGAATTGATCCTGGGTTGCACTCTGGGGACAGGGCTCAGTGACTGGACACTGTTCATTCAGCTCTGCTTTGGTTTCCCACCCTGGTCAAGAATGACAGATTTTGGTAACTAACGTTTGAGAGAAAGTCCCGATCAGGATGTGTCTTGAAGGTTTGTCTCCATTTAGTAGCTGAACAGTGGAAGACTGTTTCACCGGTCAGACTGCTGCTGTGCTGACTGGACAGTTTGTTTTGGTACTGAATTTGTCCCGCATAAGTGTCTTTGAAAAACGTCTTTGAACTATAATCGTAAGATTACATCACTCTAATTTTTACTATTAGCATGTCTGTCAAAGGCAGACACACCTTTGTGTAGGTAGTGCTTTTCAAGAGAGACTTACAAGTGACATGAGTCAGCCAAATCCAGTTTAACAAGTGTCTGGGTGTTCGTACAGTGACCACACAAAGATTTGACCTGGTCAGTGAACTACACTAGTATGTGCGCATTTATAATCAACCCATATCGGGTTTTTGCATAATCTCCGTCTCTCTGATAAAGTATACATGACACTATGAGTAATCAAATATTGTAACGATGCGCTCACCAAAATTTAAAATATATATCTATCCAAATTTCTATTTCAATATATTTTGAAGTGTTTATAAATATGATGACAAAGCTGAACTTTCAGCATCATTACTCCGGTCTTCAGTCACATGATCCTTTAGAAATCATTCTAATATGCTGATTTGGTGTTCAAGGAACCTTTTTTTTTTTATTATTATCAGTATTGAAAATGGTTGTGCTGCTTAATATTTTTGTGGATTTTTTTTTCAGGTTTCTGAACAGAGCATTCAAAATCACAGCATATATTTGAAATAGAAATATTTTGTAACATTATAAATGTCTTTACTTTCACTTTTGGTCAGTTTAATACGTATATACGCTTGGGTTAAAAACAACCCAAGTTGGGTTGAAAATGGACAAACCCAGCGGTTGGGTTAAATGTTTGCCCAATGTGCTGAGCAGTTTTTATTTAATCCAACTATTGTTTAAAAATTACTATATGGCTGGCTTAAAATAAACCCAAAATAGGTTGGAAATTAAAAATCAGACACTTAATTACTAGAGGCAACAACAATAATCAAACGGTGAACATTTATTAATAAGCAATTTAATAAATGTTTATTGTTTAATTATTATTCATTAAACTTATTAATAAATGTTAATTTCCAACATAATTTGGGTTCATTTTAAGCAAGCAATACAGTAATTTTTAAATAATAGTTGAGTTAAAGTGTGTGTGTATGTATATATATACACATACACACACTGTAAGAAAACTATAAGAATAAGAAAAAAGAAAGAAAGAAAAAAAAAAAAGAAAAGAAAAAAAGCTGGAAGTGTTCTACCAGGACATTATCCGTTAAGTTTACGGTCATTTCCTTTAACACTAAAGCACAATAAAACACAATGCAATGCGTAATTCAAAATATGGGTAAAACACCTGTGAAAAATCAATATAGAAAATACCTTCATATTATCACAGTATATTGGGTGATATATAATATGTATCTTATATGCTTTGCATATGTATAG